>NC_044977.1:6205104-6505104 GCF_008728515.1 Papio anubis
TTACTAAAAAAAAATTATTGATTTTTTGACAAGCAAGGTATAAATACTGCACATTTGTACCTGAAACACTCATGTCTTTAGTTAAGAAATTGCACCATTCATTTAAACATCTTCTAATTATTAAATAACTACATTTTAGGTTTTTCAGAGTATTTGAATAGTTTCAAGAGTTATTTGGGTCTTAAACAAAACATGGTATTCTCAACAATTATCTATGCCTCATAAAAAAACCAAAGCACATTTATTGAGTGTTTACAATATGTCAGGCACTATTCTAGTGATTAGCATCTATTAACCAATATAATCCTTATGATGATCCTATCAGGTAGGCGCTATCATTATCATCATCCTCAATTTACAGAAAAGAAAACAGACACATGGAATTCAAGTAACTTGCCTAGAGCGCTACAATCAGAAGATTGGTAGAGCAAGAGTTGAAGCCAATGAATCTGAATCTGGCACCTATACCTTCCACACCACATCAACGGTTCTCAAACTTTGGTTTGCATCAGAATTACTCAAAGCTTGTTAAAATACAGGTTACTGGGTCCCAGTGCCAAAGTTCTTGATTCAACACCTATAAAGTAGGGCCAGAAATTTGCATTTTAATAAGTTCCTAGATAATGCTGATGCTGCTGGTCTGGAGTCCACATTTGAGAACTTTGCACTGTGCTACGGTGGTATTTCATTTACTTAGAATCACCATTTCCTCCACCGAGATAGACTGTAGTCTCTTTGAGGGCAGAGAGAGTATGTATGTGTTGTATTCAGTTTTCAGCTTCCTACAGCTAATGTTTGCAAGTAGCAAGTACCCAGTGTCTGTTTGAAGTATGAATGAAAGAAAGACTTTCCAGAGTTTCTCTTTAAAACATGAAGACCCTGGCAGTAGTATTTAACTAAGCTGTCATTTTATAAATAATTCAGCATAAATTCCTTTGTTAGAAACTAACAGACTAACCACCTGAAAATCGTGGAAGCAGAAGAGCGACATGAGAAGAGAAAAAGATTGTTCCTTTTTCCAGGAATAACCTTGCTGGGAAAATGTGAATGAGTTTATGAAATCCTTAGAAAAAGGTTGAAGGTGATAGAAAGAGTCGAAGCTTTAGAGACAGGCAAATAAGGGTTCAAATAAGGGTTTAAAATGCTGGTCCTGATGCTTACCAGCTGTATGACACTGGGCAAAAACAGAGTGTGACCTTTATTTTCTCAACAGTAAAATCTCTTGACTCATAAGATTACTATGAAGATCAAGTAATTTAACTTAAATAAATCATACACCAGCAGTGGCTGGCACTCACCAAAAGTTAGTTTTCTTTCTTCTCTAACACTTCTGATTCATGCTATAAATTAACACCAGACTTTCCACTTTGGCAAGAAAGTAGAAAGGATAGTAAAAGAATGAAGGAAGCAATATGTGCGTTTCTCTATCATTATATAACATATAGAATACACTTAAACTTAGGCTACCTATTAAGAGAGTTTACATTATAGTTGTATCTTTTATATTTGATGGAGTTGAAAAATCAAAGATTGATTTCTTTAATTATTAGATGTTTTATTAGTCTCTTGCATGACATATCCAGGTTAAATTATATTGTCTGTGGCTATGTAATCAAGATCAATAATACTTAAAATATCAGAGGTGCAACCTTTGTCATTTTAGTGTATTCCCAGATTATTCTTAGAACAGGTTTATCTTCTCTACCTTTAAAAAAGAGATGCTAAAACACGAACACGTGAAATGATTAAAAGAAGTCATATGTTGTTAGAATTCAGCTATTCAACGCCCACTACAGTGCTTTCTATCTGTTAGGTGTTGCTGCTTCATTGAATTACAAATAATAGAACTGACATATTCCTGTTCATTTGTATTAACCACACTAAAAGTGTTGTTATTATAATAGTATAGAAAAGTTTTCGTGTCTTAGAAATTACCTACTCATCATATATTTTAAGAAGACCATTTGATGCAACCTCTAATTTAGAACCGTGTTCCTTTTTTAAACCATTGTGTTTAGCACTTCCCTTTTCCTCATCCCATGGTACCTGGTTTTGGCAGGAAGTAAGTGACATGGAAATGTAGAGGAGGCTTCTAATGCCTGTCGAGCTCAGTAAGTATATTTAGTCGACTAGGATTAGTATACATGTTATGGTAGTCCCTTTGCGCTTTCATGTTTTTAGAAACAATTTTCCAAGCACATTTCTAAGATTTAGAGTCAGTTTTAAACAAAAACATCTTTTGCTTTAAATCTCTAGTTTGTGTCTTTTCTCTGAATAAACAAAACAAAACAAAATTGACAATAATGATCACAATGAGCTGTTTAAAACATTTGCTACTTTCTACCCAGTTATGCAGATAACACCTTCCGTGCATAAAATGTCTCATTTTTCTTGAAAACATCCCCTTCCCTCTGGCTGTTGTGGTCCCTGTTTTCTTGTTGTACACTATGGACCATTGCAGAGAGCAGGGCTGGGAGGTGTTCTAAGAATGCTGTACAGCATTTCAGTCATTGCTGCCACAATTGTGGGTGGCACATCCCTGCAGTCACAGATTCCTGAGGAATTCATATGCTCACACTTTTTTACTGTAAATGATCAACCCTCTCTGTGGTTTTATATTTTTAATGGTGCTCACTTCAAAACCCTGCAGCCTATGAAATATCCTTTATAATGATACCCCAGTTTTTCAGATGTCAACACATAAAGATGTAAATATGCTAAGGTACTTGATAATAGGCAATGAACAGTTTCACCTTTAAGTCATTAGCTACAAGCTAGCCTAAATTAAGACCAATGGATTATTTATTATCGATAAAATAATTGTAACTCTAAAATGCAAAGGAGCTTAGTGATTACCAAGAAAAATCTAAATACATATTCCTTTGTCTTCAATGACAGCAGGCCCCAATCATTGCTTCTAAACCTTCATTCAGTCCCAATAGGCCTGTGGCCTATGATATGGTCCCATTTGTAACACAGGCTCCCTGTATGATGTGATGAAGAACTAGGTGGTATCTGAAACTGAGACTAACTACTAAATCGCTTGAGCTTATCATTTAACACATATTTATTGAGTGTTTACGATGGCCTAGGTTAGGAATGGTTCTAGGTGCTGAGGAAAAATCAGTAAATGAAACAAGGTCTCCACCCCTCATGGAGCTTATATTCTAGTGCAGGAACATGGACAACACAAAAATAAATGTGAGATACACTTTCTTTTTTTTTTGAGACAGAATCTCACTCTTGTCCAGGCTGGAGTACAATGGCATGATCTTGGCTTACTGTAAGCTCTGCCTCCTGGGTTCAAGTGATTCTCGTGCCTCAGCTTTCCCAGTAGTTGGGATTATGGGCGTGGCCAACACGCCCAACTAATTTTTGTATTTTTAGTATAGATGAATTTCACCATGTTGGCCAGGCTGCTCTCCAACTCCTGAACTCAAGCAATCTGCCTGCCTCAGCCTTCCAAAGTGCTGGGATTACAGGCGTAAGCCACCACACCCAGCCATGTGATATAATTTCAAGTGGTAATAAATACTACACAGAAAAAGTAAAACAGGGTAAAGGAATAGAGATTGATTGGAGAGAAGGTCTAGTTTATACAGAAAGAATGCATAGTATTAGGACCTTCAATAGGTAATACTTCTTAAAAAGAGCCTGGGTAGGGCATGGTGGCTCATGCCTGTAATCCCAGCACTTTGGGAGGCTGAGGCAGGCAGATCACCTGAGGTCAGGAATTCGAGACCAGCCTGGCCAACATGATGAAACCCCATTTCTACTAAAAATACAAAAATTAGCTGGGCATGGTGGTGCGTGCCTGTAATCCCAGCTACTCAGGTGGCTGAGGCAGGAGAATCATTTGAACATGGGAGGCGGAGGTTACAGTGAGCTGAGACTGTGCCACTGCACTCCAGCCTGGGTGAGAAGAGTGAGACTCTGTCCAAAAAAAAAAAAAAACACGCCTTGGTAATTCTAACATAAAAATAGTAGGAAAGGAAAAAAAGTCTTTGTTGAATTTAAGGAAGTCAACACTATTTCCTCTATATTCTACAAGAATTATTGTCTCAAAAGGCCTCAGACGGGCTTTGATTAAGAGGTAAGAATTTTAAAATCAGGGGAAGAGGATAGTGGTGATGGTGGTGGATGCTCTGTAAAGCAACATCTTTGATAGGAAGCCCTCTCAAGCACAGGGGGTCACTAATGAAAAAAGTGTAAATTAAGCTTTTATGTCCATGTTCAGGGACAATGTGACCTAAGTAACAGTGATAGTCATTTCGCTGCAAGCACTTGAATTCCATAAGATCTGATACCTGTATGTGCGATCATAAAGAATATAAAAATATTGATACAGGCCTACATCATTTTATTGTGGTTCATTTGACTGCACTTCACAGATACTGCATTTTTTAGAAATTGAAGGTTTGCGGTGACCCTGAATCAAGAAAGTCTACTGGCACAATTTTCCCAATAGTATGTGGTCACTTTTTTGTCCGTGTGTCACAGGTTGGTCATTCTTATAATGCTTCAAACTTTTCATTATTATGATATCTGTTATGATGATCTGTGGTCAGTGATCTTTGATGTGACTTTTAAAATAATTTTAGGGCATCATGAACCATACCTGTGTAAGATGGTGGACTTAATCAATAATTGCTTTATGTGTTCTGACTGCTCCACTGACTAGCTGTTCCCGCATCTCCCATCCTCTTCTCAGGCCTCCATATTCTCTGAGACACAACAGTTTTGAAATTAGAATAATTAACAGTCTTACAATAGCCCCTGAAAAGTGTTCAAGTGAAAGAAAGTGTCACGCATCTCTCACTTTAAATAAAAAGGTAGAAATGATTAAGCTTAGTGAGGAAGGCATGCCCAAAACTGAGACGGACCAAAAGCTGAGCTCCTTGTGTCAAACAGTTATACACATGGTGAATGTAAAGGAAAAGTTCTTGAAGGAAGTGAAAAGTGCTACTCCAGCGAACACACAAATGATAAGAAAAACAGCTTTATTGCTAATATGGGAAAGTTTTAGTGGTCTGGAAGATAGAAGATCAAGCCAGCCACAACATTCTCTTAAGGCAAAGCTTAATCCAAGCAAAGCCCTAAATCTCTTTAATTTTGTGAAGGCTGAAATAGGTGAGGAAGCTGCAGAAAAGTTTGAAGCTAGCAGAAGCTGGTTCATGGGGTTTAAGGAAATAACCTGTCTCCGTAACATAAAAGTGCAAGGTGAAAGGCTGATGGAGAAGCTTCAGCAAGTTATGTAGAAGATCTGGCTACAATATTGATGAAGGTGGCTAGGTTAACAGCAAATTTTCAATGCAGAGGAAAGAGCCTTCTATTGGAAGAAGATGCCAACTAGGACTTTCATAGCTAGAGAGAAGTCAGTGCCGGGCTCCAAATCTTCAAAGGACAGGCTGATGCTAGCTAATGTAACTTTTGATTTTAAGTTGAAGCTAGTTCTCATTTCCCGTTTGGAAAATTCTAGATCCCTTAAGAATTATGCTAAATGCACTCTGCCTGTGCTCTATAAATGGAAAAACAAAGCCTGGATGACAGCACGTCTGTTTACAGCATGGTTTGCTGAATCTTTTAAGCCTACTCTTGAGACCTACTGCTCAGAAAAGAAAAGATTCTTTAAAATATTACTCTTCATTGATAATGCACCTGGACACTCAAGAGCTCTGATGGAGATGTACAAGGAAATTAATGTTGTTTTCGTGTTTACTAACACAATATTCTTTCTGCAGCCCATAGATCAAGATGTAATTTAGAGTTTCAACTCTTATTTAAGAAATACATTTTGTAAGGCCATTTCTGCCATACATAGTGATTCCTCAGATGGATCTGGACAAAGTAAATTGAAAACCTCTGGAAAGTATTCACTATTCTAGGTGGTATTAAGAGCATTTGTAATTCATGGGAGGAGGTCAAAATATCCACATCAGCCTTTTGGAAGAAGAGTTTGGAAGAAGTTGATTCCAACCTCATGAATGGCTTTGAGGGGCTCAAGACTTTAGTGGGGGAAGTAACTGCAGATGGGGTGGAAATAGCAAGATAACTAGGATTAGAACTAAGCCTCAAAGTAGGTCTCAAAGAGTTAGCTCTTTATTGCTAAAAATGTACTTCAGAAAAAAACATGCTAAATGACTAGATTACTGTCATCTCACTATAAAACTAATTGATGAGCAAAGAAAGTAGCTTCTTGAGATGGAATATTCTCCTGGTGAAGATGCTATAAACATTATTGAAAGGGCAACAACAGATTTAGAATATAACATAAACTTACTTGATTAGGCAGTGGCAGGTTTTGAGACGACTGACTCCAATTTCGAAAGATGTTCTACTAAGTGGGTAAAATGCTATCAACAGCGTATCATGCAACAGAGAATCCTTCATGAAAGGAAAAGTTAATCAATTCAGAAAACTTTATTGTTGCCTTAGTTTTTAAAAATTTACCACAGCCAGCCCAGCCTTCAGCAACCACCACCCTGATTATTCAGCAGCCATCAACATGAGGGTGAGACTCTTCACGAGCAAAAAGATTACAACTCGCTGAAGCCTCCGATGATCATTGATATTTTTTAGCAATAATGTATTTTTAAATTAAGGCATGCACATTTTTTTAGACATAATGTTATTATACACTTACAGACTATAGTGTGAACATAACTTTTATATGTACAGGAAGTCAAAAAATTGTGTAATTTTCTTTATTGCAACATTTACTTTATTGCAGTGGTCTGGAGCCAGAACCACAATATCCTTGAGGTATGCCTGTACATAGAAAATGTTTCAAGTATATAAATCGAGGCTTTTTAAATTGTTGTGGGCAGTACTAAATAAGATAAGGAATAAATGGGTCTCAAAGAATTAGCTCTTTATTGCAGAAAAATGTACTTTGGGAAAAAGCATATTCTCCATCACGTTCGTATACCATCTACAGTATACAAAGAGCCCAAAGACTACTGTAATTTCTCATCGCATGCTCTCTAACAAATGTAATGTGCTTCTACATCGAGAATATTTGACGGATTGAACATCTTTGTTTTTCCACTAGAGTCCGCATTACTGTATGAAAGGTTCTCCAAGCATTCTATGAGTTGACCTCCTCAGAAACATGAATATTGAATGGGAAATGCCTTATAACTTAATATTCTATCCCTCTCAGGGGATATCTTTATTTATATGAGAAATAAAGCCTAAAGGAAAGGTGGAAAGTTTTTTATGAGATTTCAAGACATCAGGGAGGTAGAGGAGATCTTTTGAGGAGTTTCTTAACATTTTACAAGCTCGTAATTTTACTTAAGAGTAGTGCAGAGGTATTCTAATTGCAGGAATGGAGAGAAAACTTCACCTTTTTGTTAACTTTATTGAAGGTCAGATTTTCTTTTTAAACTTGTCTATATTTATCTGTTATACACTCACTACTCACAGGTAAAGCTTACTGCTTCACTTATTGAACTAATTAGGAAACACACATGCATGCACATACACAGATAGGAAGAGGAAGAAATAATGCCACAAATAAAGCCCAAATCATTCCTGTTCAACATTCACTGCATCTTTTACATTCAATGTGTATTAAACTGTCAGCATTTCACCAGTTTCTTCTTTTTTTGTAATGCTTCACTCCAGTAGTAACTGAGAGTACTACAGCTTACAAAAAGGAACTTTTATCCATAAAAGAGCTTTTCTATTGAATGAATCAGAAGATAAAACCAATGCACTTTAAAAATACCTCTCTATCATTTTTTCTCAGCTTGTTGCTCTAGACCTTGAGTTTAAACTAGTTCGAAATCAATCAACTCACTCAGAAGTAGAATGAAAGACTTCTCAGAAGAAAGTGAGAACACAGGAAAATATATATTTTTAAATTGCCGATCATCCCTTACATCTCAGAAAGAATTTTTCACTGTCTTGCACAGAATCAGGGCACGTGGTGAAGCATTTGGAAAGCAGATGCTGAGGTCCAACAGCGAGCATTGTCACATAAATCGCAAGGTAGGTTGAGAATCATTAGACAGGAGAGTGAAACAAAGGGAAAAATAAGTGGCTACTCCATGAAAATAAAATCTACATTTCATTAGTTCTCATCTAGGATATAATGTTAATTGAGAGTAAATCTGGATTGATCTCAGAAAAGTAGTCAATTTACAATTTTACAACTCACAGAAACACTATAAAATAAGAATATAAACTCCTTGAGGTAACAAAGCATTAACAAAGCATGTTTTCTACTTTCTTTTCAAACACTCAGAGAGTTGTCTTTACATAGGTGCATAAGGAATTCTTTAGGAATGACCTATTAGATTAATTTTGGGGAAATTCATTTCAATTAAGAATTATAAAACTATAGAATCTCAATCTTAATGTTCCTCATAGTTAGTAGTATTTCTAATGGAGACTTGGGGACAATCTAGAAACGTGTCGGCGATGCCCAACAGGAGTAAATCCTTCTAACATTGAATACAAATAGGAAATAGAAGAAACTAAAAATATTCCCAGATGACGAAACCTCAGTGTTCACTGTGTACAGGGGGAAAGGCTTTAGGAGTAAAGGATTAACAGTGCTTGTGTGTGTGCTGTGTCAGAATCATCAGTTAACCAGCAGACTGTCATGCGTTTAGTAATCACAATGACAAAGGGAGAGCCTTGGCTTAGAGGGAAGGGAATTCACTGGAGACATATATTACCATTAACTGAGGTGGAACAGAACTCATTTTCTTTCAGTTTCTCTTTTCCGACTGGCCATCCTCATTTTTTTTTTTTCTTTTTTGTTAACCTCATTTTTATGAGTGCTCTGAAAATATTGGTTATTGATTTTACAGTTATCATGAAGTTGATAAATGCTAAAGTTTCTGCCCTAAGACAACCTTTTAAAAAAAAATGTGAAAAGATGAAATGTTACTAAAAGAAAGTAGCAATGTCCATGAATGTCTGTTTCTGTTATATATATGTATACCATGTTAATCTTATTAGTTACTGAAGCTTCCTAACTCATTCATTAATTTGTCTGTTCATAAACTTGAGCTGTGTGCCAGGCACTATGCTTGGGACCAAGAATTAAAAGACGCATATCTTACTCTGTTCTCCAGGAGCTTTTATTTTCTGGGATACTAGTCCAGGAACAGTTGATGATGAAACTGTCTTAAGTGGCATGCTACCGTTTTGTAAAGAATATTATAGGGGAGTAGAGAAGGGTGAGCCATGCTTTCAAGGAAAAGGTAAAATGTAAGTTAAGTCTTGAATTCAAACTCGAATTAGGTTGGGAGAGGAGGGTGTTAACTGAAGTTAGCTAAAATGTGGGTACCAAGCATGGGCCTAAGTGAGTCACGTACTGTCTCTAACTGCCCGTCCATCTCAGTGTTCTGCCTGCTAGGCCCTCGGTAAATAGAAGTTCCAGGAAGAAATCTACATACATGGAATGGTAATGTTACAAATATAACTCTAAAATATTTGAGTAAAATAAGATTATTTTTATAGAGCCAGCATAGTAGCTTCTTAGAGTTTTTGTCATTGTTTCTGGTGTTTTCTCCTCTTTTAGGTCTCTTCAGGAGTAACAATAGTGTTCTCTTATATCAAGGAGTGAGAAAATTACAGAGCTAAAGAATAGGAAGAAATGAGATAGAAGCAATTCTAAAATCACAAATACTTGAAAGAAATTGCTAATGATTCATGAGACATATTTTAGAGACTTCAATAGTAGTAGGCAGTAGTTCTGTAATTAATTCATGCAACTCAATGGAAGGTAGATGCATGTTCGATCCATGCTATTGTTTGTATGAAATAAGTCCTTTAAACCAAAATTAAATGCCTTTACGTATGAGGCTAGTTGAATTTCAAAATATTCTATTTTACGGTAAAAGTTACAGGGGTAGGAAAATATTACTGTGAATATTTTATAATACTTAATATCTATTAAGCATTGCAAAGGTGGTTTTTTAAAGGGGGATCAGGCATCAGTTTAAGTATGGGAAATACTTTGCAGATTTTTAAAAATGGGTATCTTGTTTTGCCAAGAAGTAAAATGTATCCTCTATGTTTTGGTTTAGAATTTTGAGAATTTTTTTTTCCTGCTTAAACAGAACTTCAGTTGATCTTTGAACAACATGGGGGTTAAGGGTACTGACTCCTGTGCAGTCAAAAATTCACGTATAACTTTTGACTCCCCCAAAACTTTACTAATGACCTACTGTTGACCAGAAGCCTTACCAATAACATAAATATTTGACTAACGCATATTTTTTGTGTCATATGTATTATATATTGTGTTCTTAAAACAAGCTAGAGAAAAGAAAATGTTAGTAAGAAAATTATAAAAAATAGAAAATATATTTATTGTTTATGGAGTGGAAGTGAATCATAAAAAGTCTTCATCCTTGTGGTTTCCCCATTGAGTAGGCTAAGAAGGAGGAGAAAGAAGAGGGGTTGGTCGTGATATCTCAGGGGTGACAGCGATGGAAATGGTGTAACAGTTGACAGAGGAGGCAGGAGAGGCAGGCACACTTGGTGTAACTTTACAGAAACATATCATAATTCCTGTCTATCATTTTGCTTTTTCAGTTCTCTAAAAATAGTTCTACATGGCACCAAACCTTCTTCCACCATTTGCTTTAGTTTCAGTGTCCATATCATAGAAAAATCCAAGTCATAAAAGAAGTCAAAAGCAGTCGTCAATAATTGGGACTCTTCTGACAGATTGCCTAATGTCAGTTAATTTTCTGGCACTGTTTCTTGTCATCTTTTTCTTCACCATCTGGCGCTGGATTGTAAACACTCATCTCCATCAGGTCATCTTCTGTGAATTCCTCTGGTGTGGTTTGGTGTCTATTAGCTTTTGAATTTCTCTAAGACGTATATTTTGAAAGCTTCCATCCCCTACTTTTTAATTTTGCCATATCTACAGTCTCTTTCATTATTTCCTTGATTGGTTCTGTTCTAAATCCTCTGAGATCATGCACAGCATCTAGACACAGTTTTGTGTTTTGTTTTTTTCTTTTTCCCAGCAGGAATTTATTGTTTGAGTCTTGATGGCTTTTATGGATTTTTCTATAACAACAACGGCATCTTCAATGGTGTAATCCTTCCAGATTTTCATGGTGTTTTCTCTTTTGGGGTTCGCTGTAATAGATTGACAACTTTCTTTCCATAGAGTACTGTGTATAATGAGCCCTAAAGGTCTTTATGATTCCTGATCTAGAGGCTGAATTACAGATGTTGTGTTTAGAGGCAAGTAGACCACTTCTATGCCTTCATTGTTGAACTCATAGAGTTCCGGGTGGTCAGGGGCCATGTCCAATATCAAAAGAACTTTAAAAGGCCGTCCCTTACTGGCAAGGTATTTCCTGACTTCAGGGACAAAGGATCAATAGAACCAATCCAGAAAAAGGTTCTCCTCTTGAGGCTGCCTTGTTGTATAAGCAAAAGACTAGCAGATGATATTTATCTTTTTCCTCAAGGCTTGGGGTTTCGGGGATTAGCTATTTTATGGATAAGGGCAGTCCTCATCAGATGCCTGTGTTTTCACAAAACAGTAGAGTTAGCCTATACTTTCCTGCCTAAACTCTGGTGCCTACTTCTCTTCCTTCCTAATTAAATGTCCTTTGAGGCTCCCCTTACCCCAAATAGAGCCGTTTTGTCTGCATTAAAAATGTATTCACATAATTATCCTTCCTCCTCACTGATTTTCTTAATGACATCTGAAAATATCTGCTGTATCTTAGTCAGCAGAAGTGCTTCTCACATTACCTTGATTTTTTTTTTTAAAGCCAAACCTTTATCTAAAATTATCAAACCATCCTTTGCTGGCATTAAATTCTCCAGCTTTAGATCCTTCACTTTCCTTTTGCTTTAAATTGTCATATAATGACTTTATATTTTTCTTGAATTATATTAGAGTTAATACGTATGCTTTCTTATAGCAATCCTGCGCTCACATAAAAACTGCATTTTCCATACAAGATAAAAATGTATATCACAGTAAGTGCAAGGTTCATGCCTGCTGGTGTAACTGCAGTGACAGCTTTATATAAATATATATTTTACAATGGTCCTTACACTTATTTGTCTTGAAATGGCAGGCAATTGTGACTGTAGACCTCAGTCTATCATACATATCAAGAAGTTGAACTTTTTCTTGTAATGTTATGACTTTTCTCTGCTTTTGAGGAGCACTTCCAGCATCACTAGTGTCACTTTGTATGGGTACCATCAAGTTATTCAAGTTTTACAATATTGCACTAAGCACCATAAAAATATGTGAGAACTGCAAGATTGTCATTTACTGCAATAACATAATTTATTGAAAACACAAAGATCTGCTCATGTGGAGATGATTAGCATCACAGTGTTTTAAGCAGATACTCTTAACACTTAAGCTCATCACAATAGCAACCAGAGGAGGCTACAAAGTTATTATAATAGAACAGTATAAACTACAGTTAACTTTATGCAGTTACCATTGAACACTACATTTTAAAAAAATAATTTCAACTTTTATTTTAGATTCAGGGATTAACATGTGTAAGTTTGTTACATGGATATATTACATGATGCTGAGGTTTGGAATATGAATAATCCCATCACCTAGGTAGTGAGCATGGTACCCAATAGTTAGTTTTTCAACTTTTTTCTCTTTCCCATCTAGTAGTCCCCAGTGTCCATTACTGCCCTTTTCATATCCATGAGTACCCAGTGTTTAGCTCCCATTTATAAGTGAGAACATGTGGTATTTGGTTTTCTGTTTCTATGTTAATTCACTTAGGATAATGGCTTCCAGTCACAGCCAGGGTGCTGCAAAGTACATGCTGTCATTCTTTTTTATGGCTGCATAGTATTCCATGTTATACTGCATCTTTACATTTGTTTACATTTTTCCCAATGACAACTGTATGGTCTATAAGTGTTCATGTAAGTTTTGATACATTTTAACTTTATAATAGATTTGTATATATTTTATGGTACTAAATGATAAAATAGATTAGTAACTACTTATAGTCTATGCATACATGACATCCTTTTTTGTTAATTTTAAAATATTCCTAGGCTACATGGTTTGTCTGAGTTTTTTCAAATCTTTGTAAATCTCTGAGTTTTTTTTTCAATAAATATATTGAAAAAATTTGCATATACATGGACTCATGCAGTTGAAACCCATATTGTTCAAGGGTCAACTATTGTCATGTTTTAATAGTACACATTGTTATCAAAAGTAATATAAAGCAAATGACCCAATAGTGACTATCTTTCCTCATCCTCCCCTTATTTCTCTTCTTTTCTCATCAGGTCTTAGGTGAAAACATGACAGTGAGAAACCAGAAATAATTTGGTTTTGACAGCCTTGAGAGATGTGGATAAATAGCTCGCTTTGTTTAAAATGCACAGATATGTCTTCTTTCATTTTCTAACAAATGTTTGGTATTGTTGACATATCAATTTGATTGGGTCATATGAGTAGTTTGGGATTTTTTTTTTTTTAATAAATGTATTTCCGTCTGACCTAATTCAAGGATCTTTTAGAAATCAGTCCTAATATGCACAGGGCTCTGGACTAGCAATTGTATAAGTAATTTCTCTAATCCCCACAGTAATTCTATGAGGTAGGTACATTTATTATCCACATTTTACAAATGTGGAAATTGAAGCTTATAGTTAATTTATTAAAGACATAAAGTTTCTAAGGGAGGAAATAAGGATTTAAATCCAGTTTTTAAATTCCAAATCTAATGGTCTTAATTATGTTATATTACATTACAACATTATATTAAATTATTCATTATGTTATATTATAGTACACTTTTTTTTGAGACAGAGTCTCGCTCTGTTGCCTAGACTGGAGTACAGTGGCATGATCTCAGCTCACCGCAACCTCCATCTCCTGGATTCAAGCAATTCTTGTGCCTCAGTCTCCCAAGTAGTTGAGATTACAGGCATGTGCCTGTAATCACACCCAGCTAATTTTTGTATTTTTAGAAGAGACGGGGTTTTGCCATGTTGGCCAGGCTGGTCTTGAACTTCATGCCTCAAGTGATCCACCCGCCTCGGCCTCCCAAAGTGTTGGGATCACAGGAGTGAGCCACCACACCTGCCCTATTGTACACACGATTGTATTATTTACATCCTGGTATATTATTTGTGAGCAGGGGAAAATAGGGTTAAAGGTAGACTTCAGCATCTGGATAAGTTTTTATTCACCCATGTAACCCTGCAAGTCTAAACTACCCCCATAAATTAACTAAGTGTGGGCCTTCCCTCTAACATGTTTGATTCTTATGCATCTACACTTCTCAACTGAATTTCAGCAAAAACTGTATTTAGTTGGGCTTGAAAGAAACGTAATACTTTACTGTGACTTTCAGGAAAGGATATGTGCACATAGTGTACAAACCTTCTAAATTACATTTACAAAATAAACTAATCATTTCTTGTTGTCTCTGCTGTGCATAAAGCACAAGGAATGCTCATGCTATTGTTCTCTGAGGGCTTTTTATACACTGTGACAGGGCGAAGTACTGCTGTAGGAAAGACACTGGAACAGCAAAGTCTGTTCCTACAAGTCACCTCTTGTCTCACCTAGTTAATATCAGCGGAGTCTAAGAAGGTCCGACACCTGTATGTGATTCAGGGAATTAGGATCAAAGAGATTCTTCCATGATCTGACTTTGGTTTGCACTCCCAAGTGTACCTTGCTCTTGAAAATCTATTTTTCAGTTTCACCATCTGAAAAAAGAAGCGTGCTGCTTTAACTAGTGGCAATAAAACATGGAGGTAGAATCGATGAGTCATAAATTAGTGATTCAAAGATTCGTTACGTGTAAGCTCAATAGCATACCTATTTAGGACATGGCATTATTAGAAGTGGTCAGCGGTTGTGTTCATTGATTTAGTTGTCACTACAATTCATGTTATAGAAAATAAACATATCCATTAAGAGAGTTACCCTGGTAAGCTTTGCACATCCACCTCGTCTAACACAGAGATAACAATTCTATCTTTAAGAGAGAGAACTTAAGTAAAATCACAACTCTTCGTTACAAGGTAGTATACGGCTGCCTGCCAAATGGTTCTAATTCACTGAGTAACATCTGAGAGAAACTAGGAAGAACTAAGAGGCATGAGTGATACATGAAAGAAATCAAATGATGAAGGGGGAATTCTAGGAGAGGAAAGCCATTAGCAGAAATATTATTAAGCGTGTAGAAAGACCTTTGCTTATAAAACATTTTATAATCTTTTTTTATAAATTTGATTTGGCAGGCTCTCACCAGCAATGTCAATTTTGTGATATTGTTCTCTCAGACATTTAGGCTGAATATTTTTGCTTTAATATATTGGAGGGTCTTGCTGACATCAACTTGCCTTTAAGACAGAGGCATCAAAGTACTCTGAAAGATCACGCTAACGAAATTACATGTGACCTCTCAGCTGAGAGCTCTAACTGATATATATTTTTGAAATTTTCCCTTTCTTCCCTGGAGGTTTTCATGATAGCATTCTCCCCGTTTCCCTTTTAGAGGTTGATGAAATAAAGCTTATATCTTTACAATTTTACCAATTAATACCATTAATAACTTAATAAAAATGATAAGTCAGTCACAGATTGAGATGGGGATTTAGCTTTAAATTAGTTCCAGTTGTGGAGTTACTTCCCAGTTGTCAGCAGGAAATTTCCACACCTAATTGTATTCACATGTTTGGATCACAGGGACAATGAAATACAAGATTCTTTCTTTTAACAAATTTAATGCTATTTTAAACACTAGACAATAGTTAAATATAAGTATTATGTAATACGTAACATTTGTATAGTTTGTTTTTCAATGAGTCAGAAATAACTCAGAAATGTCCAGAAACTTTATATATTAACATTTTGAATTACATACAGCAAAATTCCTTTGGTTTTACTCCATATTTTGTGGACATTCTGTAGTTCAACTTGCGTGTGCAATTTTAAGTAGTCTAGGTTGGGGTAAACTAGACCCTATTGGCTAAATCCTGCTTCCCACCAGTTTACATGTATAAAACTTCAGAAGAACAGAGCACCCCATTTATTTACATAGTGGTTGTGTTTATGTACTGCTTTTGTGCTACAACAGCAGAGGTGATTACTTGTGATGGAGACTGTATGGACTGTAAGCCTAAAATACTATTTGGATTTTTTCAAAAAATATGTTTTGACCCTTATTTTATACAATGCAAGCAGAAATTCTAGTCCTCATTTATTATAATAAAAACTATAAAGGTTTATGTATGTAACATATAGGAAGTCATACAACTAACATTTCTTGAATGTACATTAGATGCCAAGCAGAGTATTTATTGCCTGCACAAATAGAGATTAAAAATTGAAATTAAGACTATTCTATCAAAAGTTTCTCATCTCCAAACTTTTTATTGGTATGTTTCTCAGCAACCTAGAAAGTTGCCAACAATTCAGCCCACAAAGTGGAGAAGTTTTAACTCACTAGAGAGAGATTCAATTCCATTTTATTCCACTTCAATTACATGTGGGAAGCTGGCCTTTGCATCTGCACATAAGCCAACCTAAGGTATTTAAAGTGAGACATATGTATTACTCTTCTCAGAATTCATTTATCAACCAAGTTACAGCAATCAAAGAGGATTAGGAGAGGAAAATTCTTTTACTGTATGCAATGTTATGCAATGTACCAAATCAAGGGAAAGGATAGCAATATTATAATTCTATGGTTCTAAAAATATGCAGATCCCAAATCGTTTAAAAATTTTTTTCATGGACATAACAGTATATATTTCATAAGTAGGAAGTGAGAGTGCCTCTGAACCACTAACAAAAATTTAGAGGGTGCAGAGTTCAAAAACTAAGAATTCACTGTTGAAGCTGGATGATTATGATTCCCCCTCTTCAATGTGTTTTTGCTGGTTTGGTACAAGCACAAAGGTTAAGCAATTACCTGCATTTTAGGCTTTGGTTTTTTTAAGTTTTGGTTTTTTATTTCTAAAGTAATCATTTTCCAGCAGAAAACTGAACCACTGCTGGGGACTATTTTAAAATAAACAACTTGCAAGAACAACTTAAGAACATAATTCATTGGAAGGTTGTTACTGTAACAAATGTGCTCGTTTCCCAACTTGCACATTCAACCATTTTGAATGCTATATAGATTAATTCATAGCCGAGGGAAAGGAAAGGTTTTCGAGACTTTAAACTATTTATTAAGCACTATGGCACAAACAAAGTGTTATAAGTAAATTTATCTTAAGTTCAACTCAATGGGCACAACACAGTCAATTTTTAAATCGACAAAAATGTTATATCCACTGTATAACTATAGCATGGATTATATTACAGATACATTTATTTTAACCAACTCCTATAAAATTTTGCTGACGTTTCACTTGCTTTAGTTACATTTGTTATTATATAAAAGGGTGAACCTAGATTATCGAAATATAAAGGCATGAATTTATTTCATGTTTTATCAGATTTTTCTTCTGAGCCAATTTTCTTTTAGGTTTGGTCTCAGAGTACTAGTAAGGATAGGCTCATGCACTCAATCAGAACTGAGGTGGGAGTACATAGGAAGGGTTCATTTCTCTCTACATAATGTCATTTATGGATATTCAGTGGGAAAACTGTGCTGAAATATGTATAATAATAACAAAGTTTTCTATGGAACCACCACACCCTCCTTTCCCCACCACCACAACCAAAAACCTATTGTTTCTAAAAGCGTTTGTCCTGGTTATTTTCTCTTGAAACAACCTAGTTTTCTTTTTCCTTTTCTGTTCTTTTTTTCTATTCTTTTGTGTACAGCTCTTACCATCCTCTGCCATTTTTGATAATTTACTAATTTGTTATGTTTACTGATTGTTGTCTGTCTCTCCTACTGCACTATAAACCATATGAGGGCAGGGACTTTATCTATTTTGTTCCTGCTATATCTGATGTTTCTGGAACATGCCTGACACGTAGTAGAAATTCAGTACATGTTTGTAGAGGAAAAGTAGGAAAGAAGAAAGTAATGGCTACCGTTTTCAAGAATCATTAAGGTAAATTAACATGATCTATAAGACATAGCAACATAATGAAGCAAATCAACACAATTAGTAAGAACCCGGAGGTAACTCTTTGCTTTCTTCTCTTCCATGAGGATTACATTTTCCCTAAAAATAAGACTTGATTGAGAACAGATGGGAACTGAAATCCAGTTCACAATCCACTTGTCAAATCCTGAGCCCTGATGTCATTTGTCTTTGTCCAGAGAGAAAGTCTTTTCCTAATTAACATAGAAGCCCAATGTAGACCAGCTGTAGCTTTTGCATTTACTCATCGTTTGCTATAATCGTCATTTTTGGACTGATGTTCTGTCAAGAAAGAATTTTTCTTATTCAAGCATTTGACACTGATGATTTGCCATAAATTGAGCATTATTTTTTCTATTACAGCAATTTGCAGATTATTATTATTTTTTGAAATGGAGTCTTGCTCTTGTCACCCAGGCTGGAGAGCAAAGGCATGAACTTGGCTCACTTGGCTCACCCAGGCTGGAGCGCAATGGCATGAACTTGCAAGCTTTGCCTCCCCGGTTCAAGCGATTCTCCTGCCTCAGCCTCCTGAGTAGCTGGGATTACAAGTGCCTGCCACCCTGCCTAGCTAATTTTTGTATTTTCAGTAGAGATGGGGTTTCGCCATGTTGGCCAGGCTGGTCTCGAACTCCTCCTGACCAAGATCTCGAACTCCTGACCAAGGTGATCTGCCCATCTCGGCCTCCCAAAGTGCTGGGATTACAGGCATGAACCACCATGCCTGGCCAATTAGTTTTTACTTCAAGTCTTATTTCAGTCTTTAGGAGAGAAACATTTTATTTACCCCTCACTGTAAAATTCTGCCACATTAAATGACTCAAAGAATGAGGACTTCCGCGGCATATTGGATACAATACATTCTTTTTCTGAAATAGAGATGAATTTTGCTGTAGACTGAATAATTGGCTTCAATTCTTTACCTCTCCCAGCAACCACATTTTCACTATGTTTTTTCATGGGCATAAGTTTTTTTCTGCCCTTTGAGTTGGGGCTTAGAATATGGCTTGCTTTAGTCAACAACACATTGGCAAAAGTGATGTTGTATTTTTAAAAGATAGAATGAATGATCAAAATCATATGATCATCTCAATACATGCTGAAAAAGCACTTAACAAAATTCAACATTCTTTTATGATAAAAACTCTTCCCAAATTAGGTATAGAAAGAGAATACTTCAATATAATAAAGGCCTTCTAGGACAAACCTATAGCTAACATCATATTTCAGTGTGAAAAGCTAAAAGCTTTTCATATATAATCACGAACAAGATAAGGGTACCCTCTCCTCAAGTCAATATAGCACTTGAAGTCCTAGCTAGAATAATTAGGCAAGAAGGAACAATAAAAGACATCCAATTCGAAAAAGAAGTAAAATTATCTCTATTTGCAGATGACATGATCCTATTTGCAGAAAACTTCAAAAACTTCACCAAGAAACTGTCAGAATTAATTAATACATTCAATAAAGTTGCAGGATATAAAATCAACATACAAAAATCGGTTGCATTTTTATACGCTAAACAATGAACTATCTAAAAATAAATTTTTAAGTCCCATTTACAATGGCATCAAAAACAATAAAATACTTAGGAATAGATTTAGCCAATGAAGTGAAAGATCTGTACACTGAAAAGTATAAAACGATGAAAAAAATGGAAGAAATCACAAATAAATGGAAAGATACCCATTAGAAGAATTCTTGAGAGAATCACTTGAGCCTGAGAAATTGAGACTGCAGTGAGCCAAGATCAGGCCCCGGCACTCCAGCCTGGGTGATGGTGAGACAGTCCGGTGGGAGAGGCCCCCTGGGGTGGAGACTCAGGAAGTTCCTGCCATTTGTAGCGGGAAGGAGCCCAGCCCCGCCTCTCTCTGTGTGGAGCTTGGGATTTGAAGGGCGCGCAGGAAGTACTGGAGCAGGGACTCTGGCCTAGTGAAAGTCTGTGTTTCCCCCTTTTCTTCCTTTTCACCCCATAAAACCCTGCTTTACTCACCCTTCAAACCATCTGTGAGCCTAAATTTTTATGGCCATGGGACAAAGACCCTGTCTTTATCTAAACTGAGGAAAAGTCCTGCAACATTTGTGGCGCACAAGGTGGGGCTCCAGAAGTGGTAAGTGAAATGGGGACTCAAAACCTCTCACTGTTGCTCCCAAGCACTTTTATCCTTGGAGTTCAGAGGGTGGGGGTAACATGCCCCCAAACCCCGTTGCTCCCGGGGGCCAGGGGAAGGCCCTTTCCTTCCTTTTTCAGAACGAACAGGCAAGTCCGGGCTCCTGGCTCCCCCTCCCCTCCCAGCCAGGGCTGGGACACGTGGCCCAAGGGCCCCACACAGCTGGCTGACAGGTTCCCAGCCACAAGCCGCTGCAGCCTTCCCCTTCCCCAGCCAAAGGGTTTTACTGCTTGGGGCTGTAATTAAGCTTAAGCTTTTCTTCCCGGGGAAGGAACCAGTTGCATAAGAATAAGAGGTTCTTTCACAGGCTTTTTTTTTTTTTTTTGAGACGGAGTCTCACTCTGTGGCCCAGGCTGGAGTGAGTGGCGTGATCTCGGCTCACTGCACGCTCCGCCTCCCGGGTTCCCGCCATTCTCCTGCCTCAGCCTCCCGAGGAGCTGGGACCACAGGCGCCGCCACCACGCCCAGCTAATTTTTTGTGTTTTTAGTAGAGATGGGATTCCACCGTGGAAGCCAAGGTGATGTCGATCTCCTGACCTCCTGATCCGCCTGCCTCGGCTTCCTAAAGTGCTGGGATTCCAGGCCTGAGCCACTGCGCCCGGCCAAACAGGCATTTTTAACTGTTTCTTTTCTTTGCTCTTCACCCTGTGGGCAGTACGTTTTTAAAGTATTTTTTTTTTTTTTGTAGAAGACATTTTACTAGGCCAGTCCCCCCCAGCCCCCTCCCATCCTCCACCACACCCCAAAATATCACTGTGTAAAGTTTTGTGTAAATATCACTCTGCAAAGTTTTGGCTGAAATCAAGCTTCCATCTTTTTTTACATCCTGAGGGCATGGCTTGTGACTCCTGTGGCAAGGCTTCCTTTGGCAACCCTGCCTTGGGGGTAAGTTTTTTTCTGGTTTGATAGCTGCATATTTTTCTAGCCCTGCCTTTTAAAGAGCCCCACCCAGCGATTTTCTTCTGCCTGTGTGTACTGTGTGTGCTGTCTGTAAAACTAGTTCTAATTAATTTGCCTAAAGAAAGACGGGTGGGTGGATCAGGAGGACAGGAGTTCTAGACTAGCCTGGCCAACATAGGGAAATCCCGTCACTACTAAAAAAAATTAGCCTAGTGTGGTGGCGGGCACCTGTAATCCCAGCTACTCGGGAGGCTGAGGCAGGAGAATCGTTTGAACCTGGGAGGTGAAGGGTGCAGTGAGCCGAGATCATGCCACTGCGCATGCACTCCAACCTGGGCAACAGTGTGAGACTCCGTCTCAAAAAAAAAAAAAAAAGGAAAGATAAGCATTTAGACCAAGTATTTTTTTTAAAGCAAGTTAAAAGCTGTGGTGCCTTTCAGTTCGTGTGACTTTAATCTTTGAGAAAAACAGTCTTAAAGATTATTGGTAAAATGCAGCTGTCATTATAATGTAAATATGGGAACTAAACTATGTAGGTGAGATGCAAAGTTTGTTAAGTGTTTTGAAGTTGCAAACTGCTTTTTGGGTTTTGAGAACTGTTTGACTTGCTGGCTTCACAACTGGTAAGGCCTGGGGATGTAGGAAACTAACCGTGCCCTTAATTAAGAAGGCAAACTTTGACTACACTTAACACACAATTAAAACAACTTACCAAGTTTTACCTTAAAGTTAAAAATTGCTAGGACTTCATTGAAACTACTAGAAATAGATTTACCTGCAAGGTGTGTAAGAACAGTAAAATGTGTGTGTGTTTTTTTTTTTCGCAAAAGGTTATAAGAAGGCATGGAAATGTAAAGTTTTACCTAGGGTTAAAGGATTGTTTTGAGTTAAATTAGGAAAAAGCTGAAGGTTCAAAGAAGGGGTGGAAGAGCTGTAGAAATTAATCTTGCGGAAGAAGTTCTCTATGTGAACATATTGACTAAATTCAAAAAAGGGTGTTATATGTTTTTTCTGTAAATTGAGCATTGAAATAAAAGCATAACAAGGGTTCTTAAGGTGCGAATCTGCTCCTTGGCAAAATTTCTAAAGGGTTATAAACGGTTTTGCTGTTTTAAAATTTTTGAGTCTTTGTTTTGGCAAAATAAATAACTTACGGTAATCTGGAATTCTATTTCACAATATCAATTGTTTTAAACCTCGAACATTTAACAGCCTTCCCAAGTCTAACTTCAGTCTCAAAATTGTCTTCCCGGGCACCTGGCTTTTCAGGTACTTCAGAGGGCCTCTGAAGTGTCCAGAAAAGAGAGCTGAACAGGATTATTTGACATGTTTAGGTACATGGGACTGCCAAAATGATGCTCAATCTTCTTTAGGCTATAACTTGGTGAATAATGCTAATGTCGGAATATATGCTATCAACCACAATTAAGGTTTTTATATTAAGCTATTGTAAATCAGAGAGATAACCAAACTTGTAATTGTGTTTCTAACTGTAACTACCCTGGAGATTTTGGTATTCACAGACAATCCTTGTCTTATTTTAAAACCTTTTCAAAAGATGGTTTATAAGAAGCTGTAGGACTCTGACAGTTGCTCTTAAATACAATTTCTGATTATATTTGAGACAATCAGGCTTCTAATAACTTTAGCTATTATAACATTGGAATAAAGAAAAATGTACAGGACCCGTGAAGAGCTGAAATGTTTGTTTATATCAAACAAAACGTGTTAACTAAATGGACTGAAGGCAGGAAGCTGAAGCAATCCTTTTAATTTTTGGTTGGAATGTTGCTGCTCCTTGTTTTGTTTTTCACAGTCAAGGTAACTTATTTTAAACTGTTTATGGCCTTTAATATTTAAGTAAAGTATACTTCTGGGATCAAAATTTGGAGCATGTTTGTTTCTCTCTGCCTGATTCCTCTAGAATTTGGAAACTGAGTATTCTTAACTTATGGCAATATGGTTGTTTGCATCAGTGCAATAAGAATCCATTTTTCTTTTGCAACAGGACACAATGGGAGAAAGTGGTTATTTTACACAAGGCTTTGACTGGAAGGGTATGCTTCCTTTTAAGGAGTCAATCTTGACTTGCAGAGCCGATAAAAGCCCATTGGAGAAACTGGTCTCATACGCTTGCCAATGCAGTCGCTGTACAAGGATCCTGACCTGTGGTCAGTAAAGAATGTCACTTTCTGACAGGTCCAAGAGCTTCAAGTTTATCTTGGGACCTTAAGAGGAGAGAATCACCCAACTCACAGGTATTGAGGATAAACCCATGGCTGGATTTGGCTTTAAAAGGTCTTTTCTGAGATTCTTTGTGGAACAAACTTCCATCAAATTACATAGGCCAATCCAAGAGTCCTATGTAGAAATAATTATTCTTGTTGCACTTTATGCAAATAATCAGGCCAAGTATAAAATTAAGTCTATTTTGCAAACAACTCAGTCGTATGATGATTTGTTTTCTTAACAAAAATGAGAACTAGAGAGAGAAATTATGTTTCAAACCTCATCATACATTTGTTATTAATTTCTAAACCTAGCCATTTTTAATTGTTCACCTATATTTTAGACTAATCCTGCTTGTTCCTATGAACCAACCAGCAATCTCTGACTGCAGCTCAGAAAGAACAAAAGTGATGAGTAATGTAAAAATCTATATGAATATTCCAGTTCTGAGCAATTGTCCTGCAAATCCTGCCAGGTGATGGGAATAAATAGGATGCTCCTCACCCAGAGGTTTCCTTTTTGGGAGGGTAAGACCAAGGGAGCTAACCAAAGCCAAGCACCATGCACCCAAATCCCAGCAAGCGTAACTGGAGCCACCAGTTATCTGGGCGTATCACAAGACATCCTTTCCTCTCCCTTGTTGGAAGAGGACTCAGTTCCACGGTTTCACCTTAGCATTCGGCTTATAAGGAGTTCATCCCCCCGAGACAGATTTTTGTCCCAGATTCAATTCCAAGCTTCGGGTCAAAAGCACTAGGAAAGAAAATTGGATCTGTGGGATCCAGAGGCAGATGATAACGGAAGTTAAAAGGCACAGTGCAGGTGATTCCTGCTGACTAAGCCAAGCCCAAGCTTCCTGTTCCACATTAGTATTCATGGCATAAATGAGGTCTAGAGAACTCCAAGGCCACTGACAGTACGTGAGTAAGAGACATAGGTTAGAATGGATAATTCCTGTTCTCTAGGCCATCTTGCTTCATGGGTACAAGCCACTTTGGTACTCATGGTGGCATCTGCCAGGGTTGCCAGAGCTGAGGGCTACAAGGATGGAAGACGGAAAGAGGATGCTCTTCTCTCTCTCCTCACTTACTAAGAGTATTTGCTAGAAAGAGAAGGGAACCAGTGATGCCTGCTCCCCTCTTTCTAGATGGGTAGCCATTTATCTTCAGTCTGTACCCCTTTTGAATGCATCCTGAACCCATGGGTCTCCTTTAAAAGGCACGTTCTTTTTCCTCTCTCCCCCTCTGTTCTCTCTTCACTGATAGGTCATTGTGTCTCTGTACTATGGGACATGCTCCTCAGATGCATCCTCCAAATTGGAGAGTTAATTTCCCAAACCTTAAACTGGTTGGCTTAGGATTGGGTTCAGGGAAAGGGAAGTCAGAACTCAGAAGCCCAACATGCTGGCAAAAAGGTGATTTTTTTTTTTTTTTTTTTTTTCTTCCCGTCAGGCTTTAGGACTCCCTCTCCCTGTGCAAACTGATAAAAGGCCTTGGAATTTTTTAGCTGTTTGTACCTCTCCCCTTTTTTGATGCTTATTATGATCCCCTATTTTTGATGCTTATTAGAAAACTTTGATGTTTTCTAATAACCTGGTTTGTCGGTTCTTGCCTTCAAGCCATCAAACTCCATTAATGCAACTGGAGCCTCTGCCAATGGCCCTTTCTGCTGGGAAGCCTTAGGTAGGCCTCTGAGGGAGCTCTGACTGCCATTTCTGCAAAAGAGCTTCACTATCAGCAGGAATCAGTTAAGATCGGTTTTTGTTCTTCTCCTTAATCTAATGGCAGTTAGATGTACCTCTTTAGAGGGGGGAATGAGACAGCCAGGTGGGAGGGGGTCCCCAGAAAACCAGCCTGCCCTCTGGGGTGGAACCTCAGGAAGTTCACTCCATTTGCAGGGGGTAGGAGCCTGGCCCCTTTTCTTCCTATGTGGAACCTGGGATTTGAATGGCCAGCTGGAAGCACTCTGTCAGGGACTCTGGCCTAGCAAGAGTCCCTGTTTCCCTTTTTTCTTCATTTTCACCCAGTAAAACCTTGCTTTACTCACCCTTCAAACCATCTGTGAGCCTAAATTTTCATGGCCAAAGGATGGACAAAAACCCTATTTTTAGCTGACCTAAGGAATAGTCTTGCAACAATGGGAGAGAAGCATTGTCTCAAAAAAAATTCTAATTCATGGATTAGAAGATTTAATATTGTCAAAATGTCTATACTATCCAAAGCAATGCATAGATTCAATAAAATCTCTATCAAAATTCTAATGTAATTTTTCACAGCAGTAGAAAAAAAATTCTAAAATTCATATGTAACCACAAACAACCCAGAATAGCCAAAGAAATCTTGAGCACGAAGAATAAAGCTGGGACATCACAATACCTAATTTCAAAATATGCTACAGTGCTATAGTAAACAAAACGGTATGATATTGCCATAAAAACAGACATATAAACTAATGGAACAGAATAGAGAGCCCAGAAATAAATCCAAGCATTTAGAGTCAATGGATCGTTAACAAAGATGACAATAAAACACAACGGGGAAAGGATAGTCTCTTCAATAAGTTATGTTGGGAATACTGGACATCCACATGCAGAAGAATGAAACTGGAGCCTTATCTCACACCATGTACAAAATCAACTCAAAATGAATTAAAGTCTTAAAGGTAAGACTTGAAATTAAAAGTACTAGAGAAAAGCATAAGGGACATTATGCTTTTTTGGCATTGGTCTGGGCAATAATTTTTTTTTTTTGGGTAAGACACTAAAAGAACAAGAAACAAAATGAAAAATAGATAAGTGAGATTGCCTTAAATGAAAAGCTTCTGCTTAGAAACGAAAAAGAAACACACACACACACCAAAAAACCCAGTCAACAGAGTGAACAGGCAACCTACAGAATGAGAGGGAATGTTAGCAAATATACTTTATAAGGGGTTAAAATCCAAAGTATACAAAGAACTCAAAAGCAAAAAAGCAAGTAACTCACTTAGGAAACAGGTAAAGAACCTGAATAGACATTTCTCCAAAGAACACACAAAAATGGCCAATGGACATCTAAAAAGGCACCCAGTATCACTAATCATCAGGGAAATGCAAATTAAAACCCAATGATGTGTTACTTCACGTCTGTTGAGATTGCCATTATGAAAAAGACAAAAGATAAGTGTTTTTGAGTGTGTCAAAAAAGAAGGAACTTTTGTACACTGTTGGTGGGAAGGTAAATTGGTACAGCCATTAGGGAAAACAGTGTGGAGTTTCCTCAAAAAATTAAAAACAGAACTACCATATATAATCAGCAATCTCACTACTGGGTACATATGAGGAAATGAATTCAGTATTTCAAAAATGCTATCTATATTTGTATGTTCATTGCAGTATTATACACAATAGCAAAGATATGGAATCAATCAGAGTGTCCATGTATGGATAAATGGATAAAGAAATTGTGGTACACAGTGGAAATTATTCAGCTATGAAAAAGAAGGAAATCCTGTTATTTGTGAGAGGACATTATCTTAAGTGAGATAAGCCAGGCACAGAAAGTCAGATAATACATGATCTCACTTGTATGTGGAATCTGAAAAAGTTTATTAATCAAGACAGAGAGTAAAATGGTGGTTTTCAGGGGTTGAGGAGTGGGAGAAATAGAGAGATGTTGGCCAAAGAGTACAAAGTTTCAGTTATACAGGATGAGTAAGTTCTGAAGATTTAACGTATACCATGGTGACTTAGTCAATAATACACAACTGAGTACTTGAAGTATTTGGAGAGAGCAGATCTTAAATGTTCTCACCACACCAAACAAAAAACATGTTAACTATACGAGGTGATGGACATGTTAATTAGCTTGAGATTGGTAACCATTTCACAATGTATATGTATATAAAAATATAATGCCTATACCTTAAGCATATGTAATTTTTATTTGTTAATTGTATCTCAATAAATCTGGAAAAAGTACCTCATGCATTTTCACTTTTACACCTCACCATTGCCATTCAGAAACACTGGCTTGATAAGCTAGCTGATAAAAGGATAGAAGATGTAGAAGAGAATCAATCATTCCAGCTGACCCAGTGAACTGCAGTGTGAAGTAGATGAACCCCAACATCTGCAGGGAGAAGCAGAGCCACTAGTGCCCTCAACAGCGAGCCTGCCCTCAATTAACTAAAATAGCCAACCTGCCAATTCATAAGAACAGTCCATTTGTTTCCATCCCCTGAAGTTTGTGTTTGTTTGTTTTGCAGTATTTTGTGACAATAGCTAAGCGCAAGGAAAGCTAACTGTATTCTGTGAAAGGCCCTGAGCAACAGTTATGCACAGTTCACAAGATGTATAACCGTGTCAGACCAAGGCAGGCACTTTTAATGTGCTTCCAATATCTGCACTGTAATTGTATCTAGGTTTGTCTGCATCCTTTTTCTTAACGTGACTTGTATGTATGCATTTATGTTCTAACTCATGATATGTTAGCAAAGATATTATAACACCTTTTGCATGAATACAAACAAACGAATTGGAATAAGGAAAATTCATCTTAAGTCTTTTTTTTCTGTTCTTTTTCTTCTTTTTCGCTTCTGAAATAATTCTTTTCATTCGGCTTTTTACAATCATTGTAGCAATTATATCTGTTTTGTGCTTCATCCCTTACATAAATTAATTGTCGTCTCAGTGTATTGCTGTAAAAATAGGGATTCCTAGGGAGGATACTTTCGTAGAATTGACTTAATTATTCAGAGGCCAATTATCCAGTTCTAGGCTATTCACATTGTTTTTATTTTCTCACTTCTCCATACATTTGAATATTTCTCAGTCCATTAATGATCCATTTTGCTTCTCATTAACATCTATGGTAAAAGGTATGGTGAAAGAACTAATTGATTCTTTTAGTAATGACAAAACTTTTGAATTAACTAGACTCAGGATACACTCACTATCTTACCACCTACCTGACTAAGACAAACAGTTGAGTTTATTTCATGTTATAGGTAAACTTAGACTGATAAAAGGTTTATTATTATTTTTTGCTGTATAAACATATAAACAGGGCATCAACTATGTCATCTTTTTCTAAGACTACAAACTGAAATTTTAGCACTATTAGCCTCTAATAAATACTTCTGATTTTCTGTGGCCCTCAGGTTGAAAAATATAGTTTGTAATACTATTTGTTCGATTTTCCTGTTTATTTGACTCTCTCTTACCCCAGTCCCTAGTGCCACCATTCTATTTTCTGTTTTTGTAAGTTTAGCATTTTTAGATTCTGCATATCAGTGAGATCATGAATTATCTTTCTGTGTCTGACTTATCTTACTTAAAGTTTTCTGGGTTCATACATGTTGTCATAAATGAGCAGAATTTCCTTCTTTTTTCCTAAATAGAATTCCATTGCATGTATACAGTAATACCCCTCCTCCATGATTTTGCTTTCCATGGTTTCACTTACCTGCAGCCAACCATAGTCCAAACATATTAAATGGAGAATTCCAGAAATAAACAATTTGAGTTTTAATTTGCATGTCGTTTCTGAGCAGTGTGATGAAATCTCACATTTTCCTGCTTAGTTGCTGTTCAGTACAATCCAAGAGTTCAGGCATTCACTGGGGGTCATGAAACATGTCTCTCTTGACTACGAGGGACTACCATCTACCACGTTTTCTCTATCCATTCATCTGTTGATGAAAACTTAGATTGATTTCATATCTTGGCTATTCTGAATAATGCTACAATGAATAAGGGAGTGCAGATATCTCTTCCAGTTATTGGTTTCATTTCCTTTGGATATATGCCCAGAAATGGGATGGCTGGATCTTAGAGTAGTTCTATTTTTACTTTTTTGAGGAACCTCCATAATGTTTTTCATAATGGCTGTAGTAATTTACATTCCCTGCGGTGACAATTATTAACTATATTGTATTGCAGTTCTGTGATGCTCGGGGCTCTGCAAACTATATTTCTCCTTTGCCAGCCATTTCCCTGTTAGTTCTGCCAATAGAGGCCACTAGAGGAGGATAAAAGGTAGTTGGAGTGAGAAGGCACTTGCTTCTTCCAGGTGTCTACTGCTCCTGCCAGCCTAGTCTCAGCAGTCACTCTTAATCCTGAAGTAGCTGTTGGTTCCGGTGTCTTGCATTCTTCCACATTCTGAGAACCAGCCTCATTACTTTTCTTTGGAGAAACTAGTAACGGTCTGGTAGCACACTTTCCTTCAGTTCAGCAGGGTACGTCTTTTGAGCTTTTGAGATACCCGCAGAGTAGTCAGAGGTTCTCGTTCCTAAGAGATCTGAATCACAGCGTCTCAAGGCCTCTCTTCTAGAGTTCTGATAATTCAACTTCTTCCCTTGTTCCTTACATGCTAAGATTACTATCACTGTGTTAGTCCAATGTTCCCTTTTCTATTGTTGAGTCTTCCAATGCTTTTTTTTTTTGAGACGGAGTCTCACTCTGTCATCCAGGCTGGCATGCAGTGGCACAATCTCAGCTCCCTGAAAACTCCATCTCCCTGGTTCAAGCAATTCTTGTGCCGCAGCCTCCAAAGTAGCTGGGGCTACAGGCATGCACCACCACACTCAGCTCGTTTTTTGTAGTTTTAGTAGAGACAGTGTTTCACCATGTTGGTCAGGTTGGTCTTGAACTCCTGACCTCAGGTGATCTGCCCTCCTGACCTCAGGTGATCTGCCCTCCTCAGCCTCCTCCTCCAAAGTGCTGGGATGATAGGCGTGAGCCACGGCACCCAGCTCCAATAACTTTTTAAACATTTCTTACATTAGACCCTCTCTTTCAAACTAACTAGCATCGTTTCCATTTGCTGGCTGTAGCCTGATGATATGGTGCTGACTTTAGATGTCTGTCAATCACCTTAAAGACAAAGACTTTTGGCTTTGTAGCCCCTTCTATTCTTAGTTCATGGCTTGCTGTAGAAATGCTTTCTCTATGTATAGTCATGGAAGATTTCCCTGGTCCCATGCTCTGCCTACTAGTCATCTATTTTACATCATTTGTACCTAATATATTTTGGGTGTATATTGACTTAGCTATGTTAAGTGGTTCATTTGCACTGTTCCCCTCATCAGACACTGAGATCTAATTGTCATGCTTTCCGAATTCTTTAAATTGTCTCTCTCCTACATGTTGTCATTATTTGGCTCATTTCTATCCTCAGGGAATGATGTAGCATCCTCATCCTCATCAGCCACTTGATGAGACTGAACAGTGTCAATGTCAGCCTCATTCTCACTTGAGTTTTTATTCTCTGCCTCTGAGTTGGCAAAATTTCCTCCCACTTGTGTTGCTGTGTGGCTTTTACATTAAGCCTATTAGTTTTAAGTAAGGGGTGGCCTTGATCTGTTCTGGTCTGGTTCCCTAGTGCCTCCTTTCCTCACAGTATTCCACCAGTCATCATTAACTTATGATACTACACTGTGTAATAAAGTCTGCAATTAGTGCTGAGAAAATGGCTCAGAAGCAATGTGTGTGCCTTGATTGGCATTCTCTGTGTTGCTTTACAAAACCTGATTTCTCTTCCTGGGGCAAGCCAACCCTGAGGCTACTTGGCTCTTCTGTTCTATCATTCCTTTCGACTTCTATTTTTATGCCTACAGTATTGTCATTGAAGCAGAGTCCTCCCCCACACAATACGGAAGTTTGGTACTGGCCACAGTGTTCAGAGATGAAGTGGTTTGCTTTTTCCGGTTTCTTCCCCCAAACTAGCTATATGAATAATAATATTTTGTACATCGCAAGAAATTTTCCCCCAAAGCATCAGCTTCACAGTGTTGTCTACATCAAATGTTTATGCACTTTTGCCGTTGACTTCTTGTGTCTGGAACACATGGGAGCAGCCTCAGAAGAGCAATATTTGTTGTTGCATGCTCTTTTTCAATGCTTACCCACCACCTCTTCGGAAAAATTAGGAAAGTAAATAACCAAAGTGAATTGCAATCTAACTGAATGCAACGCTCAGGAAATTTTCAAAGAGGATTTCTGAATATGTTGGCTCTTCCGCAGTCCTCTCTCTCTCTCTTTTCTTTTATTAGCCACACTTAGTAGAGTTCAATTTTCACACCAACTGTCATGTATAATTGCATATTAACCAAATAGGAGATAGCATTAAAAAGGGGGAGAGAAGAAGAGGAAGAAAAAGTCTTATTTTAGTAACAGAAAATACAAATTCAGAGTTTCAAACTGTTTTTTTTGTTTTGTTTTGTTTTTTTTTTTTTAGTTTGTTTCACCTATGGAAGATTTTCTTCTTTCCCTTTCTCCAAAGTTGATTAGGCTGGGAATCAGACATAAATTTATAAGATTCTAGATACTGTTTTCAGGAAAAGTCCTTAAGAGATGTGAGTAAGGGAAGAAGATGGGTAGAAAGTGAAATTGTGACAGAAGTTTTACCCCAAAGAAAATTGTAATGAAGAAGACTGGTTGAAAAACAAACAAACACATACACACAGAAAAACTATGTGCCATGATTTTTTTTTCCAAACTATTGAGAAGATATGCTATCACCATTTTCCCTGGCGTATCTGTTTTGCTTCTTGCTCATAGCAAGAATCTAAAGATGTGCAGCATCAAAGTAATACTGATGGCTAACATATAGTATTTTCTATGATCATCAAGAGTGGCAGCGTTTCTGGCAGACAACTGGATCAGATAGCCAGGACATGAATTTGAGGTGATCCACAAAGGACAGTGCTGCATTTTCCATATCTAGAGGCTGTATCTGGGTCAAAAGAATGCACTTTGCCTTTGCTTCATACAACTTGAGCCAGCTGGACTCTATCCAGGAAGATAATGCTGACAAATCCTGGGAAAGCAAGAAGCAGCAGCTTCTCTCTCATCGTGCAGCATATGATATCACTGTTTCTCCTGAGTCTCTTTGTCCCTTTGACATGTAGTAATAATTAAAGCACACAGATCTGCACTTATTAGAGGCCAAATAGCAGCCTTGAATATTGAGTTAGAAGTTTCTGTATCTCTAAGTCACATAGCAAAGTGCATAAAGCAACTCCTTCTATGAAGGAATAAAGTCATCTCTTCATCCTTACCAGAGAGTGAAGAAAGACTTACGGAACATGTCATATAAACCAGCCCTTGTTCTGTTCTATGTACTTATTGTACACATGCTCATTTAATGTTAAAAGTAATGACTGTCTTGTGGATTAAGAATGTGAATGTTGGCATCATTAAGAGCCCTGGAATGTAGCTATTTTTATTCTCAATTGAGAGATGAAAAAACTGAACTGAACTTGTATACAAGGAGATATGAACATGAATGAAGACAATTACATTGTTTTTAACGGAGGAAAAATTTTTGGAAAGTACCCAAATGTAAGGAGAATAGGCAGGTAAATTGTGGCATGTATATCTAATGGAATGCTATAAAACATCAATATAAATAAAATACAGCTATACATGTCAATAGAGATAACCATAAAAAATGTAAATAGCCTGTATCTTTGCTGTTGTGAATAATGTTGAAATGACTGATGGAGAGGAGATATCTCTTTGAAATACTGGTTTCATTTGCATTGGATATATACCCAGGAGTGTGACTGCTGGATCATATGGTAGTTCTATTTTTATTTTTTTGAGGAAACTCTGCCCTATTTTTCAAAATGGCTGTACTAATTTGCATTCTCACCAACAATAAGTTCCTTTTTCTCCATATCCTAACCAACACTGTTCCATTTTCATCTTTTTGAGAATAGCCATTCTAACAGGTATGAAATGAAATCTCACTGTAGTTTTAACTTGCATTTCCTATGTTAATTAGCTTGATTGAATCTTCCTACAATGTATACATCTTCCTACAATGTTTTGTATAGATCAAAACATCACATTGTATTCTATATAGTTACCGTCAAGTAAAAATAAATTAATATAAAATTAAAAAGAAAAAACCCCTAAAACTATGATATTGAATAAAAACTTCTAACAGAAGACTATGATTCAGCTAATATGGACTTCAAAATATGCAAAAGGAGACAACATATTATTTAGGAACACATATATTTGGTAAAAATATAAAGAAAACCAAAAGAATGATAGATCTTAGCAAATCCTCTGGAATGGAGAGAGAGGGATTTGGAAAAAGACCCAGAAGAATCAATACAATTCTATTTCTTAAGCTGTGGGGGATACACAGATGTTGACTTATTATTGTTTTAAACAACTTATTATATATACACCATTCTTTATGCATGATGCCAAAAAAGACAAGAAAATAAGGAAAAGTAAAAGAAGATAAAGTAATTAACTTACAATAATCTAAATTCAGCACCATGTCCTTCATGCTACAACAGCCATGAATGATGTTCAAACTTGTGTTTCCTTCCACAAATAAGCAGAAATCTGTGTTAAGACATGAAGAAGAGATATAGTTACTGAATATAAGAGACAATGTGCTGTATATGAATGCATATAAGAAACTTTAGATTCTAGTTTTAATCCTGGCACTGGCTTGTTCATTCACTTTTAGCACCTTTGTTTTCCTATACACGAGATATGTTGTATACAGACCTTCAGAAACTTGCAATCCAAATGAGAATTTAAAAGATTTACTAAGAAATGCCAAATAACCCTTGCCACCTCCCTTAGATTTAGATAAATAAAATATTATAATACAGACCTAAAGGGGTGAAAAAATTTATGGCTAATGAAATTATAAGATTAAATTTCCAGAATCTGTTGCAGTATCATAACCATAATTATAGTCTCTTGTTTTTGAAAAATAATGCAGAAGGCAGGGACAAAGTCTATACACTGTAATGCTTTTTGAATTGTGCCCTTTTTGAATTGGTATAGAGTTATAAAATAAGTGTCCTTTGAATGTACAATAGGAAAACTGTATTTAGGGCAATTTTTATTTTTTCATGTCTATTTAGGAAAAGCATTTGAAATTATTTTAATGGAGGAGAAAATTAAAGATTATTTCAATAGTTTTGATACACCTATGAACAACCTTTGAATATTGCTATTGAGCAAAGCAAGGGGGGTAAAGATGGCAATTATTTGCTTTAAGCCAGTTGTGTAAGAGCTTTGGGCTAAGAATCAGCAGATCTGTTCACAAGTTCACCGTGTCACAAATTCACTGTGTAATTTGCACTTTATTTGAATCGTTACTACTAAAGGATTTGAGGGGGGCAGATGGCTCCCAAGGTCCTGTTCATTGTCATATTGTCATCTTTTCTCCAAAACATGCCACACTTAAGACATGACTATCCCATCCCCATCTCCTGAGCTCTTAACTCAGAGGGCCTTATTGACATCTTAGATTGTGGTCTTTCCTGTTAGGTGCTCTGTGTTATAAACTAGTTCTACGCTTTCCATTATCGTCATGGGCAGGTGTCCTCAGCCCTCTCCTATCGTGATTGGCTGGGAGCCTGGAACCAGAAACTGGCCCATACCTCTGTTCCTACAAAACTGCTGTTCTGTTTTCACTTTGCAGCTGCTTGACTTGAATGCCAAATTCTCCTAGTGAGTGGTGGCTGACCACCTGGCCAGGGCCATGCAGCCAGCTGCCACTTACAGCTTGAGGCTAAAATATAAGCATTCTAATGCCTAAGCTCTGCCCCATCTGAACTCACTTCTCTCAGTTCTTTTTCTCTGTGAGTGTTAATTCAGGGTTGATTCTTCGCCCCTTTCTTCTTTCCTCATATGCTTACTTCTTCCTTACCTTTCTGTAAGAAATACATATTTATAAATTGCCTGTGAAGTACTATGCCCTGTGTGTGGATAGGGCCTATTATTTTATCTGTGTAGATACGTGAGAATTGAAGTTTTGCATACATGGAAAAAATAAAATCTCTCAAACACAACAAAAGAGACAGAGAGAGGTACCAAATTCCATTCTTTTTCTATTCCCATAGCTAGCAGAATTTCATTTCCCCCATCCTCCTTGGAAGTCACCTGCTCCCAAATGGTGCTTGGTGGATTTAAATGATATTCAAAAATCCCAGCTGACAGTTGTTAGCTGACTCTGTTTCTGCCATAGCTCAGATCTCTCCCAGGATCTTTTTGTTTTGGTATACAGGCAATGCCGTGTATCCAACAGTTAACCTAATATATTTCTGTTATTCTCTTGGGTGCCTTTTTGCAGCTAAAACTATTCCATGTTGTTTCCTAATGAGAATTGTGGTTGAACACGGAGTGGCAATAGCAGGTCAGTCCTTAGGTTTAACCCCCAGTATATCCTCTTTGTTTTTTAAAAGCTTATTGGGCTAAAGCCAAGGTAGCAGTTAGAATCCGGAGGAACTCAGGGGAAAGGTTTATGAATGCATGGTGAGCTCATGTTATCAGTTCCTATTTTAGTGTTTCGAAATCTCCCCTGGTGTTTGAAAGCATCTTGATAATTAAAAGAAAACATTGCCTCATAAAAATTTCATCTTCGTTTCAAAGTAAAGCATTTTTTAAAAGACTTAGTTTTACAGAACTTAGATGAACTATGCTTACCTTTCTTCCATCCCTCCATTCTTTCTCTCTTTTTTTCTTTTTTTTCAATTTTTCTTTTTCTACATGTAATAAAGGTGACTGGTAGAAATGTGAATGATCAGAAATGATTAGAAAATTGATTGCTTGATCTGACCTTTTTTTCATAATTAGGCAACTGACTCTTCATGTTATCATCAAATACTCTATCCTGAACTGATTTTGGCTTTGATATCACAGGTCATAGACTCATCTAAGCCTCTGGAGTTTACACTGGAACGGGGGCCAAAGAACTTTAACAAATGTGAAATAAAACAGTATTTTAATGGAAAAAATATGCAGCCTCAAATGCTTATCACTACAAATCTCTGATAAGAAAAAACAAGTTTGCTAATGTATGTATTTGTGTTTGGTACTTCTAACAATGGTAGAAGTATTCATGTTTTCATATGCTTTAATGAGGTAATACATTCAGATGATTTTTTTCATACTTTAAATTCTCACAGTGACATTGACCTGAAGTGCCTGGGCCCACTGGAGAAGAACAAAGGGCTTATATAGTATATGCCAACATTGTTCCTTTCTAAAAGGATACTGGGGAAGAATGCAAACATATATTTAGGCCCTGTGGTCTCATTTCACATAATAAGAGAGCATTACTACAACCAAAAACACTGCTTGGTGACATAATAGGTAAGGGCCTGACATGCCCACACAAACAGGGGCATCAAGGGGCTATTTCAGATTCTTGATTTCTTGCCAAATAGTGAATAATCTTAAAATCAAATGTGCAGCAATAATAGGCCCAGCTGGGAGGATTAAGAAATAAATATCTATCGGGCTGCCTGATCTCTTTGTTCTTTAGGTTTAGAGTAGGATAAATGAAAAAGGGGAGGCCAAGAGGGAGTGGTTTAATATAGAATAAATTGTCTAAAAGGGATCGGTGAAAGCAGGATTATTGATGAGTTAGGGAGTGAGCTAGCTGACTTTATTTTCAAACTAAGACAGGATAGAGGTATGGGGATAAAGCAGGAAATCAGATAAGAAAAACAAAGGATGCAGGCATATTGGCCTTAAGTAGTCTTTTTCTGTTTCTGAGATTTCTTATGTTCTTGTGCTCTGAGCCAAGATCAATTGAGATTAATCAGTTGTATAGAAAGCATTGTGATCACATTGCAGGCTTTTAAAGTTTAAATTTGTTTATTGAGCACAATTTGGTTAGCATCAGGTGCTGAAGTTATAGACACCAACACTAGCATAGAAATTACTTTATTTAGCTCCCAGTTGTAAGTTTCTATAGCAACTGGGGTCTATACCAGAAAGCTGAGATTCTCGTGCTCAAATGATTCAGGCAGAGATGGCAATATCATATTTGGGGGGCACTTGCTTCTTTTTTCCACATTTTTTTCTGTCTTGTGAGAAGCCTCTTTAATGTGATTCTCTCTGCTTAGTCATACTTTTAATTACACCTCTGCTTTGAATCCTCTCCTCTTGGCAGCAGTATAAAGTATCTATTTTGGTTATGTTTCGATTTCCATTGACTAGTTAGTATGTTGATGCAGAGGAGGGGAATGTGATCTGTTTTAAATACAGTTGAAAATTCTGAATAGTGAGGAAAGTGTCCATGGTGACAAATGCAGTTAACCACTCCAGGAAGAAATTGGGATATTAATTCATAAAGGAAACCTAATTTAATTTCTACATTATGCTTCCATTCTGACCATAAATGCAATGTCATGATCCTTTTCAATATGGGGGATGTCCCTTATGAAGTTCTCTTTTTAAGTTTTTAAGTAAACATGTACTTGGAAGAAAATTGATTTTATTTTTGTTTTATAAATGAATGTTTTTATTGTAACAAATAGGACTTTTTTGGAGTGGCTTGTTATGGTTGAAGTAATATGTTATGATGCTAGTTTAGCCAATACTGCACAAAGACTTAGGAAAAAATAATTATATCCTGTCTCCAATTATGAAAATAATCTCTACATTAAAAATATATAAATATAGTAGATTTCTTGCTGTCCATGCTTTGGAATGGCTGTAATCCAGGCATCTATCTATCATCTATCTATCTATATCTACATATTTATATCTATACAGATACATAGATCTGTGTATATATATCTGTATATATGTATAGAAAAATATATCTGTATTTCTAGAAAAAATGAATATCAAATAAACACATACTGGAAATACATGTTTTAAATAATATTATCTTTTCTATGAAATTCCACATTTTACAAGAACTGGCTTTTGATATTTGAAATAATCATGAACTGAGTTGTTTAAAGACTATTTAGTAGAAGACTGCTTATGGTATAATGTATGGCATAGTCTTTTAGTTTGGCAAATGACAAGAATAAACCATAAAAGCAAGGATTCTCTGTGTGCCCTAATAAAACAAAACAAAACAAAAAAGGATTTCCATTTAATGTTCACATTTACTGCTAACTTGAGGCCTATTAACATTTGGAAAACACAAATTCTAAAGGCAGCTGCTAGCAATTGGCCAATTATAATTTCACGATTGAAAGAGAAAATCTTATTTCACTATAAAATTCGGTACTTGTTTTCTCCTTTCATGAATTACCCCACAGCCAAAGCACAACGTGTGAGAGAGGAAGGAGAGAATAGACTCGCTCCTAGTTGTCTGCAGAAATGCATCACCTCAGATGACCTTGATTCTCTTTGCATTCAATAGGAGATTTTCTTTTACTAATTTTACAACAGATTTAATTGTAATAAAATTAATTCAGATTGTGATTATCTGTCTCTATTTGTACTTAGTTTCTATGAGGAATCTTAAAATATCATCAGTTCCATAGTTGAGTCTGTGTGTCATTATTCAGTATGTCTATTATATCATGATATATCTGAAGTCACATAAACCAGTTTTGCTCTTCCAGGCAAGCAGTTTCCAGAGCTCCGTGAAAACTCTGAATAGATAATTGCTCCTTTAACAAAACATGCATAGACAAAACATTTGATGAATAAAGAGCAGTTATTAACCTACTCACATTTGTGAATATCAGGGTTTAGAACTATTACAAAATGGATTCTGCCATGAGTCAGTTTTGTTTTTCCTTTTCAAATATATCCATTACGTATATTTTTTTTCCTTCAGGTAACTTACAGTAATATTACTTAATTTAAAATGTACTAGCTCTCCTAATGTAGCAACTTTATTAAAAAGAATTAAATGTTTACTCAAAATCATAGTCAAATAAAATGTAGAACTTCAAAATAGTAAGTTGAATTTCTCAGTATTTTATTGCAGAAATGAAAATAGTACTTATTGGAGGAGATAAGTGATTTATACAATTTGGTTCTGTTAGCTAAATCAGAACAGGCTTACTTAAACATGTATTTTAATCGTAAATTAGTTTTTGTAGTCACAAACCAATTATGCTGGATTCTCATTAATCATTTGTTGGTAACATTAAACAGTCAATAGATTAGAGTGTCAAAAACATTTGGTGGGGAGAGGGGTGTTACGTGCAGAAACATTAACCTAGACCATCTGAGGCTCCTCTCTTTAGAAGGCTTATTTGCAAGATTGGCCATTGACTGATATCTGGGAACTTGGCTTCTGAAACACTCCCTTAACTGGTAAGGTAGTTTCACTGGGCCTAGACATTTGTACAAACAGTGGTATTTATTGTAATATCTGCTTTCTTTTTGCAAGTCTGGAATTCTGGTAGTTGCTAGGCAAAAATGTCACTGTTCTCAGCCCCCAGTAAAACTCCTAAACTCTGAGTTTTAAATGGGCTTCCAGTGGCAGAAAAATTACACACATGATGCTGTATTTTTTTTGTTTTCTAGAGGGACAGTGTGCTCTGTGTGAGCTGTCAGGCTGGGGAAAGGTGTTATGAAACTTCCCATGGATTCTTTCTTGTCTTTATCTGATGTCTTTTCCCTGTCTAACCCAGCTCTTACTCTTTACTATGTCTTTATAAGAAATATTAGTGTTTGGTGGAACTATGTACCTGAGCCTTGTGAGTCCTTCCAGTGAATCATCAAATATGTAGGTGGTGTTGGAGACCCTTGAGTCAGAGTGTGTCTATTCTGGCTGATTTCAACAGTGTGGGAGTTTAAAAGAAAATCAAAAGTGAGCCATGGCATGGATTGAACATACGGGAATAAATACCTGCAGAGTAGATTAGCATTTTGGCAAATGTGCCATGATGAATATGCTTGCTGTCTACCAAATTTGCATTAAAATACAAATAAGGTAATATAAAAGCTGGTGTCAGCTATGAAAACAAAACCAAAAAGGAGATGCTATGGCAAAGTTTGACATTATTTATGTTAACTGAACTATTGCCAGCTTTTGCTTTAAGTGTATTTATTAAATTCTAGTGGAATCTGAGTTTCTGTTTTAATGGCTTCTTATCCAATTTAAGAAAGTATACAGGAGACTCTAGAATAAGAATGAGCTAGTAGTAAACCTGATGTACAAAGCTTGTGTTAGGTGGAAGTAAAACAAAAATCACTCTTGAAAGCTTATAAACACAAGGCCTACACTCACACTAATATGAGAACTGAACTCACACCACTAGTGTGGTCTGAAATAATACCCAATCAAATAATTTAATTTAAAGTGGCTCTGGATTGGTAGTGGCCATGGTAAATGGCAGAAACAAACACAATTCTTTCTGGAAAATTGTATTTCCAAAGTAGGCCTCTAAGAAGTTCTGCTTATTGCTTGAGTTCCAAAGAACACAAGATCATAGCCAAAAATACAAAACACATAAAAAGCATGAAACTATGAGCAAGGGCCAGCAGAACAAACAAATAAACATACAATAAAGCCAATGAAAACCAAATGAAACAGACCTATAAGAGTTACCCACAAAAATGTCTCTGGAAACTAGTGGTTTAATAGGCAAACTCTTTCAAATGGTTAAAGAAACATAATTCTTAAACTATATGATCTTATCCAGATCTTGGGGGGAAAAAAGGGGCTTTCCATTTTATCTATGAAGCTAGCATGATCCTCATATCAAAGTTTCACAGGGCACAGAAATATAAATTATAGACTAAATCTACTTTACGTCCTGGATATGAATATCTTAACAAAATATCAAGAAAACAAATTAAAGGTTAGATTTTAAAATCATTTGGCTTCTTTTGAGAAGTGTCTGTTCATGTCCTTTGCCCACTTTTTAATGGGCTTGTTTTTTCTCTTGTAAATTTAAGTTCCTTATAGATGCTGAATATTAGACCTTTGTCAGATGCACAGTTTGCTACTATTTTCCCACATTCTGTAGGTTGTGTGTTTACTCTGATGATAGTTTCTTTTGCTGTGCAGAAGCACTTTAGTTTTATTAGATCCCATTTGTCAATTTTTACTTTCGTTGCAATTGCTTTTGGCATCTTCATCATGAAATCTTTGCCCCTTTCTATGTCTAAAATGGCATTGCTTGGGTTGTCTTCCAGGGTTTTTATAGTTTGGGTTTTACACTTAAATATTTAATCCATCTTGAGTTGATTTTTGTACCTGTGTAAGAGAGAGGTCCAGTTTCAATCTTCTGCACATAGCTAGCCAGTTATCCCAGCACCACAACAGGGAGTCCTTTCTCCATTGCTTGTTGCTTTTAGATTTGTTGACGATCAGATGGTTGTAGGTGTGTGGTCTTCTTTCCAGGCTTTCTATTCTGTTCCATTGGTCTATGTGTTTGTTTTTTCACCAGGACCATGCTGTTTTGGTTGCTGTAGCTCTGTAGTATAGTTTGAAGCCAGGTAACATGATGCCTCAAGCTTTGTTCTTTTTGTTTAGGATTACCTTGGCTATTCAGGCTCTTTTTTAGTTCCATATTAAAAAAAAATAGTTTTTTTCTAGTTCTGTGAAGAATGCCATTGATAATTTGATAAGAACAGCATTGAATCTGTAAATTGCTTTGGGCATATGGCCATTTTAGCTATACTGAGTGTTCCTATCCATGAGCATGGAATGTTTTTCCATTTGTTTGTGTCATCTCTGATTTTTTTGACCAATATTTTATAATTCACATCATAGAGATCTTTCACCTCCCTGGCTAACTGTATTCCTAGATATTTTATTCTATTTATCGAGATGTTTTACTGTAAAGAGAAGAAGAGAAATGAAGCAGTAGCAAGAGGAAAATTGATTAGGATAATTTATTTTCATTTATTTATTTATTTATTTTTTCTGAGATGGAATCTTGCTCTGTCACCCAGGCTGGAGTGCAGTGGTGTGATCTTGGCTCACCGCAACCTCCACCTCCCAGGTTCAAGCGATTCTCCTGCCTCAGCCTCCAGAGTAGCTGGGATTACAGGCACGTGTCACCATACCTGGCTAATTTTTGTATTTTTAGTAGAGATGGAGTTTCACCATATTGGCCAGGCAGGTCTCAAATTCCTGACCTCGTGATCTGACCCCCTCAGCCTCCCAAAGTGCTAGGATTACAGGTTTGAGCCACCACGCCCAGCCCGATACTTTTTATTTTTAAAAAAAGAAGAGATAAAAGCAACAAGCATATTAGTTGATTGGTTGATCTGGAGAGGGAAAATTTAATAATCAGGAGAGGGAGCATCCTTGGAGCAATGTCCTTGGGTAGACAAGAGGATGCAATATGTGCGAAAGTGGATGGTTGGGCTTAAACAGTGATATTTAATTATAACATGAGAGAGAGCAAATAGATTTGGTGTCTTGCAGAAGTTGTCTTCGACTCACTTAACTTTCTCAATGAAAAACAATGTTGTTCTGAGAATGAAGATGGAGAAGGAGTACTTAGAAGAGTCAAGAGTATCTAGCAGAATCAAGAATGAATGAGCTACAGAGATGTGTTCTGATTTCCAAGAAGCAAGAGAAGACCTCTTGATATTTGTAGTCATGTATTTAAAATGAGATCGACTGGTACGGTTGTGCATTTTTCTTGAACCACAGTCAGTTGCACAAGTGAGTGCAGAATAGGCAGAGTGTTGAGGTTTCAATAAGCATATATACAAACAGAGAGTCAAGAAATCTGAGAGTGTAAGCACAGAATTGTTAATTTAAGGTTATGTAAATATGGGTTATCCAAATATCAATGCTATAGTAACATCCTGAAGCAAAACAAGCACAAAGTTATAAATGCCTAAACTGGAGGAAACTTGAAACTCTCATGTTAAATCTCCAATGTAGTATTTCTAACTTGTGAAGACAGATTGGTAGGCAGCCATTTTTTTTGCATCTTAAAATAACTGGGGGCATAGTTAAAATTTTATACATCAAGTGATTGCTATTATTGAATGTTGCAGGTGAGATGTGGTTATTTTTAGTTTATTTGAAATGTTTGACTGGCAAGTGGGGAGGGGGAAGCAAATATTTGAAATTTGGAAAACCCTAAACCTTTTGGTAAGAAATTGTAATTTTCACTTAAATTTTCTTTAAGGATATAAGAGGTTTATAATTTATGTAGTTAAATTGAACAATAACTATTGATGACTATGGAGCAGGTAATTATAGCCTGCAGAAAAAGTTATAATCTAAGGATTGTAAAAATATGATCCTGAAGTTGTGTAATTGCATCCATTTCTGTATTTATGTGAATTTATAAACTGCAGTAAGTTTTGAATGAGGTTAATGTTGTTTAATATAAGTAAATGAATCTGTAGACTGTGATCTCCCCAAACTAAAAAGTACAGTACTTGGAATTGTGTTCTTTATGGTTGTAGTGTTGGTAAAGCACTAATATACAGAAAATAAGGGAATTACATAGTGCAAAAAACAAACAAATAAACCCTCGTTATTTATTAGGATTTCTTAGTGGAAATATCTGGGTAAACTAATAATAAAAAGCTTGAGCTGAGTGAGAGACAGTGCAAATGAGGCAGAAATAATGCATTGTAGATCCTGGTGGAATCAAAGTATTGGGATAATGGAGATATGAGTTGGAAATTTAGGAGGTAACATTCAAAGAGTGAGATTCTTTTTTTTTTTTTTTAAGACAGAGTCACACTTTGTCACCCAGGCTGGAGTGCAATGGCACAATCTTGGCTCACTGCAACCTCCATCTCCCTGGTTCAAGCGATTCTCCTGCCTCAGCCTTCCAAGTAGCCGGGGCTAGAGGTGTGCACCACCATGTCCAGCTCATTTTTGTATTTTTAGTAGAGAAGGGTTTCACCATGTTGGCCGGGCTGGTCTCGAACTCCTGACCTCAAGTGATCCACCTGCCATAGCCTCCCAAAGTGCTGGGATTACAAGCATGAGCCACCACACCTGGCCTCAAAGAGTGGGATTCTTGAAACTGAGATTACAGAAGGTTGTAGTGATCAGTAACAAAAAATGCAAAGGTATGACCAGGAGAATGAGTGGTTTATATATCATGAAGTATAAGATCTTTCAAAAGGAGTCAAAAGACTAGGGTATTGGAAGCATCACCTATGTGAATATTAAAATCACTACAAATGAATACAGCAATAGAGTTAGAGAACGTTAAGACTGTCCACAGATGAGGGGGTCAATAGATAACTCCAAAAGGGACATAAAGTCTACATATCCATCAGGTTTTGAGGACAAAAGTAGAGCATGAAAATGATAATGGAGGATAAAGATGATACCTACCCCATATTCAGTCCCTGTGCTAGGAAGGCTGTGGGAAAACAAAAAACAAAAACCAACCACACAAACAAAAAAACAGCTAACACTAGAGAGGGCTGTAGAGAGCAGTGTGTTCAATGGAGATCTTGGATGATGTTGTAGGAATAAGGGGTAAGAAATGTTCAGAGAACATATTGAGAGTATTGAGAATTTTGCTGTGGATGTATGGTGGTTTCCAGAAGGTATAGTTGGGAGGTTTTAGAAATGAGGGTGGTGAGAGTTGGTTATAGGACAGGAGTTGTATAGAGCTACATGGAGAGCAGAAGGTAGGAGACTGAGGGGAATCTGAGAGTCTTCTTCAGTGGCAAACAAACAAGAAAAAATGGCATGATGGCATTAGTACGGGTAGTCTTAAGACAAACATTAATGGCAAAACTATGAGGAAGGAAGGAGCAGTAGGGAAGGATAAATGTGGACCCTTTTCCACTCTTCAGAGGAAGCATAAAAGCCAAAGTAGAGTTAGTGCTATTTTGATGATCTAGAATTATCTGTTGACTTGGCAGATGGAGGCTGATAGGTCTGAGGAGTATGGCAGGCCTTTCAGTGTTTCAGTGTTCAAAGCTCATTCTTGACACCCCCTGGGGTTGGTGGTGGTCTTACTCTAAGCATGAAAGGCGTGTTCCTGATTCATCTACAGTCTTAAGATATGATACAAATGGACAAGGCAACAAACAAAAAAACAAACAGAACATAAAAGTTTATCTTGAACCTAACTTCAATTTTATTTGTAAGATAAGATTGTAAGATTGACTATATGTGTGTATCTATCTATATAGATATTTATATTAAACATTATATATATTATATATTATATTATATATATATAAATAGGATGAAACATAGCCAACAAAATACTAAAAAGAATAGTGTTGGGGGTGAGATTATAGGTGATGTGTCCACTCTTGTTTAGTCTCTTAAATTTCTTAAGATAAACACCCATAGTCAGAAGAGAGCCTTTTATTTAAGAAAAAAATGTTATTTTTAAAAATACTTTTTGTTGTTTATAGGGTTATACATTTATAAATGCTTGCTGAACTGATTATGACATTTGACTGTTTGTTATGGATGTTGCTTAATTCTGAGAATACAGACTCTGTATTTCTCAATAGTAACAGTTACTTTTAAACAATTTATAAAAAAATAAAGAGTTACTCATTTTTTGAAGGAAAACAAAGGATAGGTACTGTTCTCACAGCTGGTTTTTAGTTAAAATTATAGAATATGTAATTTAACTAGAAGAGAGTCATTTCAAATGTACTTAAGTAGTTTAAATAATTACATGGAGACAATGCAGGTATTTCTCTGTTAGATAAACACATACTATTAGAAAACAGGATGATTTAAGGAAAATTCACAAATCTATGTTAAAAAATTTAAATCAGTATTTTAATAACTGAGGAGGATTTAATGTGAAACAAGTAGCCTTTCTGAAATAAGCAATCAAAATAATTCATTAAAGCAGTAATCACTGGTAAGCTTGGCTGTTGCTCTACCTGATATGTAAACAAAATTGGTAAACATTGTTGAAATAACACCTCAGGTACTTCAACTTTCTTTATCACTGAGGAAAAAAATAGCAGTTCATTATCACTCTGAATTTCAATATTTTCCCACTGGAATACAGAAAGGAAGATTCAACCAAATAGTAGATAAGACCATAAATAAGAACTAAATAATTTTTCAGCCTAGATATAAGCAGGACCAACTAAACTTAGTAATCAGGACAAACTTTTGAAAGTATTAAAGATTAATGAAACAAATTCACAGTTGTTATAGGTTTATGTGACTTATCAATGTATTTAAGAACATAATTTGTATGGAATAAAGAGGATTAACAAATTGATGTCAGATTTGTTTCTCTATCCTTTCCCCTCTGTGCTTACTTTCCTCTCTGCCATACTCTTCATGCCCTGTTAATTTTTCTTGCAAAATTACAATTTACATTTTAGGAAGGAAAGCATTTATCTACTACATGCAGTTTTGACCCTGCTTCCTCCTCTTATTGGAAAACCCTTGTATCTCTTTGACTGTATTATTTTTTCGAGACTGACTTTCTTCCTTTGTAAGACTATACTTATCTGCGATGGTAGTCACTCTGAACTTCTTTTAATGTACTTTTATGTATAAACTTTATGTACTTTTATGAACTTTTAAAGTATGTGTTATATTTGTATATATATTACCATAATCTAATAGTTTGTTTTCTACTTTATGAGAGTGTCAAAGGCAGGAAGAATCACTGATGTTTTATGTATAGATATAATTGGAGACTAAAAGCAGGTTTGAAAGAGAGTTAGAAGCCTATGAGAATAATTTTGATAATCTTCTACTACTAACTAATAAGGAGATAAAGTGAGACCTAATTTTTGGAGATCTGAGTATAAAAATTCAAGTGTTTTAGAATCTAAGCAAAACCATTGCTAGATAAGGGCCACTTACTGAAGTGTTACAGATCTATGATATGACATTCATTCTCATTTAATTTATTTATCTTTTGCCACTAGTTGGCAGTATGACTGAATTACAGTTTGATATTCTGCCACCATATAAGTGCCCAGAGTATTCGCTAGTATTGACCATGTTTGGGAGTTCAGATATTAGCTGTCTGGAGTTAGGGTGAGATGCCATTAGGATGTCCCTTTCAGATCCGAGACCTGTCGTCTAAAACTTCCAAGTGAAACATATGATTCTCAGTCACACTTTTTAAAGTAATATCAGACTTACAAAGTGATAGAATGGGCTGACTGCATATTACTTTGACTTAGAATTTAAACAAGTTTCTGCTGGAGGTCTGAGAAAGTGTCCAGGTTGGGGTTTCTAATCTAAGAACAGAAAAACAAGTTGTCTAAGTTTGAGACTTAGGGCAGGGACAGAGAAATCGTTTTTGGTGGTAAGGGAGAATGGAATGAGGTTGTAACTAAGAATGTAAGAATGTACCTATTAATAGTCATTTATGCCAAGCAACTTGCTTAGGTTCAAAGCCCAAGTATCAGGAGCAGGGATAATACCGTTTGAATATTTGTCTCCACCTAACTGTCATGTTAAAATGTAACTCCCAGTGTTGAAGGTGAGGCCTGGTGGGAGGTGTTTGCATCGCAGGGGAAGATCCCTCATGAGTGAGTTGGGCCATTCCTATGGTGATAAGTGAGCTCTTGCTCTGAACTCACATGAGATCTGATCATTTAGAAGGGTGTGACGCTTTCCTCCCACTCTCTCTTGCTCCCACTTTTGCCATGTGATGTGCCTGTTCCCCCTTTGCCTTCCACCATTATTGTAACTTTTGTGAAGCCCTCATCAGAAGCCGAGCGGATGCTGATGCCATACTTGTGAGCCAATTATACTTCTTTTCTTATAAATTACCTAGTCTCAGGTATTTCTTTATAGCAATGCAAGAACAGCCTAATACAGGAAATTGGTACCAGGAATGATGTATTGGTGTAAATAAATATACCTGAAAATGTGGGAGCAGTTTTGGAGCTGGGTAACGGGCAGAGTTTGGAAGAGTGTGGAGAACTCAGAAGAAGGTAGGAAGATGAGGTAAAGTTTGCAACTTCTTACAGACTGGTTAAATGAGTGTGAGCACAATGGTGATAGAGATATGGACAGTAAAAACCAGGCCCGTGAGGTCTCCGATGGAAATGAGGAACTTATTGGAAAATGGAGCAAAAGTCACTTTCGTTAGACCTTAGCGAAGAACTTGGCTGCATGTTGCTCATGCCCTAGGGATCTGTGGAAGTTTGAACTTTGGATTGATGACTTAGGGTATCTAGTAGAAGAAATTTCTTAGAAACTGCTTTCTAAGCAGCAAAGTGTTCAAAAATTTGCCTGGCTGCTTCTGACAGCCTATGCTCAGATGTGAGGGCAAAGGAATAACTTAATGTTGGAACTGATTTTAAAAGGGAAACAGAGCATAAAAGTGGCAAATCTGCAGCCTGGCTATGTGGCAGAGAACGAGAAAGTTTTTTTAGGGGGGAACAGGAATTCAAGAAGGCTGCAAAGCAACCACTTGCTAGAAATATTTGCATAACTAAAAAGGAGCCAAGTGCTAATAACTAAGACAATGGAGAAAAGGCCTTGATGGCATTTCCAAGACCTTCGCAGCATATCCTTCCGTAACAGGTCCAGAGGCCCAGGAGGACTGAATTATTTTGAGGGCCAGGGCCCTGCTGCCCTATGCAGCCTCAGGACACTGCTCCCAGCATCCAGGCTGCTCTAGCTCCAGTGATAGCTCAAAGGGGCCCAGGTACAGCTTAGGCTTTCACTTTGGAGAATGTAAGTCACAAGCTTTGGCAGCTTCCATGTGGTGGTAAGCACATAGGTGCACAGAATGCAAGAATAAAGAATGCTTGGCAGCCTCTTCCTAGATTTCGGAAGGTGTATAAGAAGGCTTGGGTGTCCAGGTAGAAGCTCATTGCAGGGGAGGAGCCTTCAGAGAGAACTGCTAGGGCAGTGTGGAGGGGCAATGTGGTGTGGAACCCCTACACAGAGTCCCCACCAGGGGACTGCCTAATGAAGCTGTGAGAAGGGAGCCACCATCCTCCAGACCCCAGAATAGTAGATCCACTGGTAGCTTTTACCCCGCACCTGGAAAAGCCACAAGCACTCAATAACCTCAGAGAGTAGTTTCGAGGGATGAACCCTACAAAGCCACAGAGGCAAAGCTGACCAAGATCTTGGAAGCTCACCCCTTGTACCACGGATGTGGGACATGGAGTCAAAAGAGGTTATTTTGGAGATTTAAGATTTAATGTCTGCCCTGCTGGGTTATGAACTTGCATGTGGCCTGTAGTCAGTTTCTTTTGGCTGATTTCTCCCTTTTGGAACAGGATTGTTTACCCAATGCCTGTATACTCATTGTATCTTGGAACTAAATAACTTTTTTTTTTTCTTGTAAATTTTCAGGCTGATATGGTTTGACTGTGTCCCCATCCAAACCTCATCTTGAATTCCCACGTGTTGTGGGAGGGATCCAGTGGGAGGTAATTGAATCATGAGCGCAGGTCTTTCCCATGCTGTTCTTGTGATAGTGTGTAAGTCTCACAAGATTTGATGGTTATTATAAGAGAGTTTTCCTGCAGAAGCTCTGTTTGCTTGCCACCATCCAAGTAAGACATGACTTGCACCTCCTTGCCTTTTGCCATTATTGTGAGGCTTCCCCAGCCACTCAGAACTGTAAGTCCAATTAAGCCTCTTTCTTTTGTAAATTTCCCATTCTTGGGTATGTCTTTATCAATAGCATACAGACAGGCTAATACACAAGCTTATAGGTGGAAGGGACTTGCCTTGTGAGATGAGACTTTGGACTGTAAACTTCTGAGTTAATGCTGGAATGAGTTAAGACTCTGGGGGATTATTAGGAAGACATGATTGTATTTTGAAATGTGAGAAGGACGTGAGATTGGTTGGGGTGACCATCAGTGGCAGAATGATATCATTTCGATATTTGTCCCCACCCAAATCTCCTGTCGAAATATAATTCCTGGTGTTAGAGGTGGGGACTGGTGGGAGGGATTTGCATCATGGTGGTGGACTCCTCGTGAATGCCTTGGGCCATCGCCTTGGTGATAAGTGAGCTCTTGTGCTGAGTTCACAAGAGATCTGATAATTTTAAAGTGTGCGGCACCTCCCACCCACTCTCTCTTTCTTGCTTCTCCTTTTGCCATGTAATGTGCCTGCTCCCCCTTTGCCTTCTGCCATGATTATAAGCTTTGTGAAGCCCTCATCAGAAGCTGAGCAAATGCTCATGCCATGCTGGTATAGCCTGCAGAGCCATGAGCCAGTTAAACCTCTTTTTAAACAATTACACACTCTCAGTCTTTATAGCAATGCAAGAGTGGTCTAATACAAGGGATATTAGCTCAGGGATCTGAAGAAACTAAAAGTATATACTAGGTATACAATGGTAGGAACACAAGTACTGGTAAATCATTGAACTAAAAAAAAAAAATACATTTTAAAGTGGGCATGACCCCCAGCCAGAAGAGTGACTGGATCCAAAGGTCACCAATAAGTAGAGCATAGGGAGAATATAAAGAAGTATTAGAAAATGTATTAAGTGAATGATGCTGACTAGTTTAATCTACTAGAAATTTAAAAATTAAGAAGTACACTTTTGAACAAAGATCAAAATCAACATAAGGATCACAACATAACAATTTATTTTTAATTCTAGATTTATGATCAGATGAGTCCTGGGGCATTGCTTCCTCTAGCTGTGGTTTGCATGGGAAGCTTGTCAGTAATCACTATTTTCCTTTCTGCAAATTGAGTAGATTTTTAAAGATTATCTAAATAGGCAGACACCTTCAACTACAACAATTGATACTGCAAGATCTTTCTTTCTCTTTAAAAAGTTGATGTTAATGTAAAATAAATTTGTAAAAAATCACTTGGTACCTTCCTTTAAATCTATTATTCCATGATTTGTACATAAAAGTAGATTAGGAATAATAACAAAAACTATCACTATGACACATAAACACTGTGAGATCTCTGGTGAACGCTCTTCCATTTCATTAAAAGTGAACCAGTAAGTTTTTTTTGGTAATTCTTTCCTTTATCTGATAGAAATGATAAGCCATCACTTTATTTGTACTAATGATGTCATTTATTCATTCATTTAATGAATAATGACTAAGTTACTTTTATTGGCATTAAACTGCATGCTGAGGATACAAACTTTGATAAAACATGTTCCTTTCTCAGGTTGCTAACAGATTAGTAAGAGAACCATATACAAAAAAATAACAATCCATAAGACTATGGATGAAAGAAAGTCATGCAGGTCCTAGTGGTGCCCAAATGAAGGGCACAATTCCATTCTGAGTGGAATTGGTAGGCTGTGGATGAGGAGAGTTTCCGAGATGCATTTTAAATAATAAAGGGATGAAAATTAAATGAAACAAGAGAATGATAACAGCATGAACAAAGGCAGTGAGGTAAGCCAGCATGGTGTGTCCAGAGAAGTGTGAGTAGCTTGGTGTTGCTGGAGCATCCAATTCAAGGCATTCCATGTGGAAAATGAGGCTGCGAGAAGCAGGGGCACTGAGGGCAGGAGATCAATGTTTTAGCTCATGCAGTCAAGCAAAGAGTGAATTCAATCTTCTCTACTGCCTTTTTGTTGTATTCAGGCCCTCAATGGATTGGATGATGACCACCTATATTGGGGAGAGCCATCTGCTTACTCATTCCACCAATCCAAATGTTAATATCTTTCAGAAATATCCTTACAGATACACACAGAAGTAATGTTTAAACCACTATTTGGGCTTCCCTTTGTTCAGTCAGGTTGACACAAAATTAACCATAACACTAGTAATGTGCATTTAAGTTTCTTCTATGTTCATTTTTCTGACTTGATAACTCCCTTCCTTTTAGTGCAGAATAGTATCTATTGTCTGGATGTACCATATTTTATGTATCCATTTGCCTAGTGAAAAACACCTTCTTTGCTCCCAAGTTTTTGCAATTATGAATAAAGCTGCTGTGAATATTCATGTGCAGGTTTTTGTGTGGACATGTTTTTAATTCATTTGGTTAAATACCAAAGACTTTAATTGTTGCATTGCATAATAAGAATATATTTAGTTTTGTAAGAAGCTGCTAAACTGTCTTGCAAAGTGGATGCACCGTTTTGCATTCTCACAGTGATGAGTGAGAGTTCTTGTTACTACACATCCTCTCCAGTATTTGGTGTTGTCAGTCTTTTGGATTTTGGTCATTTTGACAGATATAACCAGAAATCAGTAGTGATTTCTCATTGTTTTAATTTGCAATTTTCTAGTTACATATGATGTTGGTAGTTGATATGCTTACTTCCATCTATATATCTTCTTTGGTGAGGAACATCCGTTCAGATCTCTTGTTCATTTTTTAATACAGTTGTTCATTTTCTTACTGTTAAATTTTTAGAATTCTTTGTATATTTTAGAATTTTTAGAATTCTTTGTCCTTTATCAGGTGTGCCTTTTGCAAATATTTTTTCCTAATCTATGGTTTGCCTCCTCATTATAAAATAATACATCTTTATAAATGAACATTTTAGGGGTACTTACATGTACTATTAACAGAAATCTAGGTAAATAAGTAGTATAAACTAAAAGCTAAATTCTGAGGGCTTTCAACCATGTGGATGGACCCCACCTCTCAGCCAAGAGTATTTCAGAGTCATCATTAGAAAACTAGTTCAGGCCATGATGGAAGAGGGGTTCAGACATGCCTCATCATACTCCTCCAGCATTAACATCAAGACAGACCTTAATTCTGATAAGAAACATTTACAATCTATTCTCTCTGAAGCCTGCTACTTGGAGGCTTCATCTGTATGATAAGACCTTGTTCTCCACAACCCCTTATCTTAACCCAGATATTCCTTTCTGTTGGTAATAACTCTTTTAAGCAACTGCCAGTCAGGAAATGTTTAAATCTACCCGTGACCTGGAAGCTCCCTGCCCCCACTTACAGTTGTTTCGGCTTTCCAGGTTGAACCAAGGTAACTCTGACATGTATTGATCGATGTATTATATATCACTAAAATGTATAAAAGCATGCTGTATGCCAGCCACCTTGGGTACTTGTTGTCAGGACTTCCTGAGGCTGGGTCATGGGTGTGTCCTTACCTTCACAAAATCTACTTTCTAAATTGACTGAGACCTGTTTCAGATACTTTCAGGTTCACAGTAGCTATAATACAGTGCTGTGTTACCATCTTGTTTGCTAACACTATTTTTCAACCAGAGAATGATAAAGACATATAACACAGCTGGCATGCTGAAGGTAATATCAATATGGTGTCCTGAAAAGCTGTATCGTTAGGATGTGGTAAACTAGAGATCAAACACAGGTGTTTTGTGGGACTTCCTAAAATGGTAAGACAGTGTTCTAAGGAAAAGAAATGGCAGATATTTTGGTAAGGCACCATTACCTTCTTCAACCTTATGGATACTCTCCTCAGTTACAAGTGAAGAAAAAAGAAATTCTAGCCAGTATCTGGCTGCTCATGATGGTGAAATGCATATGATGCATATGAAACATGGTACTTACTGGATCTCTGCAAACCATATCTAGTGGAGGAAACGAAATTATGGTGAATCAAGGAGCAGTTGGGAAGCAAAGTACTACAGAGAGAATGCAACTGCTGTGAATACTTGTATCACCTTGATATTGAATTTGTTTGGGATTTGTTGTGAAAAATCATGGAAGTCATAGAAGAAATATTAATTTAAACAGTTGTTTATAAACTGTATTCCACAGGGAAGCTGTACAGGAATAGAAGGGTTCAATAGGCAGTCCTGTACTTCTCATCATTTCTTATTGACCAGAATATTATTTTTTTATATTAGTTTTACATCTTGTGTTTTGACTTGCGCTTTTAATTTTTTTGGAAAAAGTGTTCTGCAACTAAAAAACAATTGAAAACCAATACATTAAATGATTCTAAACTGTAAAGTTCGAAGAATTCTGATGTTCTCCAGTACTCCTTAACCTAATGAACTTTAAATTCTTTGCCTATAATTATCATTAATCATTTTAAATTCAAGCCTCAACATTACTGAAAAAAATAAATTGGAACTATCACCTTAATCACAGTTTACCTGATTTTTGTTCAGCTACTCAAAAGTATTAATATATTCCACATAATGTACATGCACTTGTATAGTTGGAATGTAATTATTTTTTCAAAAGCAATTTATTAATGTTTTAAGTAGGTGTGATGCAATTTTGGATTAGTTATTTTTAATCCCTTAGAGTTTTCATTGTAACACATACTTTGTGCCTTATTTGTATGAACTTTCTTGTTATGAGAAGTTTTACTTAGATATCTTGTCACTAAATACTAGACTCAGTCACCTGTTGAAATGTGATATGTTAAATAAGCCATTAAAATCATTTTTTCTGTGTGAATTTGTCATTGCAAGAAAATGATTTTTTTACAACTTCAGTAAATGTTAAATCATTGTGATCTGCCTGGATTAGCTAGATGAGAAACATTTTGTTAATCTTGGGACTGCATTTTCCTTTTTCTGTGATTGAACATATGCTTTTATGTGAAAGGAGCAATGTTTTAAGAATTGGTTCACGCAAGGGTGATCAGTTTTCAGGCACTGGCTCTTGATAACTAATCATGTGTTACTCATTTGTAAATCAGATGGAGATTTGTTTACAGTAGGGATTATATTCCGATAGTAGTAAGAAACCTAGTGTTTATTGTGCAGGTCACAATTTTCCTTATTAACACTACCAGGAAAACTGAACTAGTAAGTTAAATGACTAGTAAGGGTGAAAATAGTGTAAAGATAGTTGAGTGGTATTGAGAAATATTTCACCCAGGATAGAGGAGATGCAGGAGATGTATCTATATAATACTGTTCTACTGTAGAACACATCTGTTTAGTTGCTTGAATATTCATGACAGCCATTTGCTCTTAGACAATGCTGGTTAGCACTGACTCATTTTTAATGTGTAAGCTATCTTTCTTTTTATGCTCCATGTGAGATCATGGCTTTTCTGATATAAAATAAGGATATCACTTCAGATACACTACAAAAGAGCAGAGTGGTTTATAATTTTCCGGGAAACCTAGGTATGTTTGATCTCCTTGATTGAATTAAGTAGAATGCCCTGATTGTTTGGAGAAATTACTACTATAGATGGCCACATGCATTAATATAGATTGGGTTATCTTTCAAATTTATAATGGTTTTGCTTTCTTCACCAGAAATAATTCATGGTAGCCTTATAATGCTGCCTCCCAGGCATTCATGGTTGAGTTGAATTAGACACCTGTCACAACAGACTCCAACTATGTTCTCCTTTCATTGGGATTTTGGAATTGGGAATGAGGCAGAAGTGATCCTTTGCTTATGGATAACATTTACCACGTGAAATCTGAAGCTATGTTGTGGCACTAACGTTCCACACAGATAAAGAATCTGACAGAAGAATAATGAAGCTATGCAAAAAGAAACAACCTTGATAGAAGAAAAAAAAACTTTTAATAGTTTACATATTCTTTATTCTAGATAGTTTCTGAGGTCCATCTGCAACCCTATTTAGGTTCCATAGGGCCTCTTTCCCATGTTTCTGTATGTCAGTTTTTTTGTTTAAGCAAGCTTGAGTTGTTTCTGTCACTTGTATCTAACATAGCTTACTAAATAACAGTAGAATTCATGAATGAGAGAATCAATATGAGGACACATGTAAGTAACATGGCATGTACTCAATATATTTTAATTACACCTGATACTGAAATGTTAGGATTTTTAAACTTTCATTTTCAGAGGGTAACCTTTATCTGACTTTGTTCTCAAATTCTGGGACTCCTTTGGAGTGCCCACTCAAGCACTTTCTGCAATGATATTTAAGATTAACTTCAAATCTAAGATTACATAAAATCATTTGCCTTTTTTAACAAGGCAAAATATTGAGACACTATCCTCTAAGAAACAAACTAATAAGTCATAGTTACAACTAATGAGTTGCTGTTGAATTTGTACAGGCGAATCAAGGACCTTCTCTCATTTAGCTAGAAATGCTGTTCCTAACTTTATGTTAGCTTGCCATTGATATCTTAATCTTATTGACAAAAATGTAAAAGTGTGAAGCATAGTGTCATTTCTGTGTTGAATCAACTGAATGAGTAAAATCTGAAAGGAGTGGACACTGCTAACTGGGAGTAAGGTTTAATTTTTTTACCTCTACAAATTGCTACTTTAACATTTTAATATTTGTATAAAGCCTTATTTATTTTTTGATTTGTATCTTTATGACCTAATCCTATTAGGATGTGTCATTTTTGTGTGTGTGCAATATATTTACTTTGTCATTTTATTGTTTCAAATGTATAGTTACTGGAGGGGATGATAGGTTTGGACTTGTTTGATCAATTCCTTCAGGTACTAGTTCCCTTTAATTGCAGTATTGATTGCAGCAGGTATAACGGGACTTGTGACTTCATAAGACACACCATGTCAGCCTTCAGAGGAAGCAGAAGCTTTGGAAGTGAGTGATTCAGGTTACTATTTATCTCATGACCCTATGAAAGTCGACATGTGTCATCAAAAGTGACATGCCAAAGATTCAGGTTTCTTTGGCATAGCTTCTGAAAGTTAAGACAATTCTCTGAATCTTTATAGTCTTGAAATCTCTCCTTGTACTTTTCCCTTGAGAATGTTAGTATTTCTTTAGTTCAGCAAGGTCAGATGAAAAGCAGTTTTTTGTCTTCTCTAGTTCCTGGTTGGCCTTTTTGTTTCAGATAACCAGTAGAAGAAGAATTTTGAAATCCTGGGACTTCATAATTTAGTCATGGAAATAAGCCATAGGTATAAATAGTGGCAACCCAAGATGGTCTATAGTGGACTAGCTGAGACTGAACCGTGGGGAAGAGTAACTGTGGAAAGTGAGTATGAAGCTGCTGGACTCAGCCACTTTGTAGCTGCTTCTGTGTTGGTGACCTAGAGCAATAAATAGGATCTATGTCATTTTCAGTTTTCTCATCTGAAAAATAAGAATAAGAATGATATTCTTACAGTATAATATTACCCCTATAATATTATATAGTATAGTATAATTAGGGAAGATGCCGAAAAAGAAAACTTAACTGAAGAGATTATTTAGGGTTTCAAAGCCTGAGGTGGTAGAAAATGCTTCTTAAGTGGTAGAAATCAGAGGTGTGAAATTTTAAGGTATGATCACAGAGAAGTTAGAAAACTAGTTTGACAGATGATTAATACTTACGTGTGCCAGAGTGTGTTAAACTTTTAGGCCAGAAGAGCCCTAAGGGCATGGGGAAATGACTGACCCTAGGGAAGGAAACACCACGGCCGTCACCCCTACCATTGCCACAGTAACAGGAAACGTTTATCAAGGGCTTCAATAGAGAATAGTGTATTTTATGTGCAAACAATTGTATTAATTGGCTTAATGTACACTTAACTACTCAAAAATTATTTTCTCTTTATAGTTTAACAACAAAGCCCAAAGAACCAGGCTCCAGTTCTTATATCTATACTGTCTCAGCTGAGTGCTAACATAACCCAAAGAAATGTTTCATTGCATGAGATAAGTAAAGTGAGACTCACAATTAATGAGTTAGTATGTGTTAGAGCTGAGTCTTGAGAATGTGAGTACCAAAGCACTTTCTCTCAGCCTGTCAGTAACTGCTTCTGGGGATTTGGTCCTGCTTTTATTCTATTCTGTTCTTATTATTTTTAAATCACAAAAATGTTGAATGCAACTCTGTAATACATGCATTTGTTTTGATAGAATGTTTTTACATTTTTTTCCTGTGCAAATGCTTTCCTCTACCTATTAAGTACGTTAATAGTATAATACATACTATCAATTTCAAAAAATCTTGTATGTTTTAAGTGTTTCCTTTCAAGGATATTAAGTTATAACCTTGAAAAATATTTAGACAATTTTTTTTTCTTTTTGGAGACAAGGTCTCACTCTGTTTCCCAGGCTGGAGTGCAGTGGTGTAATCTCAAATTCCTGGGCTCAAGCAGTCCTCCTGCTTTGACCTCCCAAAGTGCTGGGATTTCAGGCATGAGCCGCCAGCTGGCTGACACAAATTTTTAATTTGTTTGTTTGATGATAGTTTTTACTATATAATTCTTAGCCACTACTTTGTTACTTTGAGAAAAAAAAATGCTTTCTTCAACACTTGCATAATTTTAAAATTTGCTATATTAAGTTTCATGTAGTTAATTAATTAAGGCTTTCTGAAGACAGAATAAATTTGTATGTCTTTCTCAAAGCATCATAGTTTTTAAATTTATGATTTATAGTTTAATACTTGTTATAAAGAAATACAAATGTCCCTTAAAAATTATAAATGGATTTCTAAACTTCAAATTTACAGTTGCTTGAACTATGGATTGTGGGGCATTAATAAAGGATAATTTTCAATAAAGTAATTGTCTCTATATCTTTTCCTAAAATCACATAAGATTAAATTCTAATATTATCTACCTTAAAGAAAATAATTTCATTCTAGGTGTAAATAATTGTATTAATTTACTTGATGTGAACTTACTGCTTACGTTGTTTTCTGTTAATACTTTAACAATGAAACACAAATGCTAGTTTGAATTAGTTATGTTTCATATCTTGATTAGCAGCATTTCTCTGGGAAAAATCGAAGTTTGCAAGATTTATGAAATTCAAGTATACTTCAAAACTACAAAAGTAATGTATTTATTGATAGCCAGTAATGAATAGATACTAAGCACAACTTAGGAATAACAAAACAAAACGAAATTCCCCCCAAAAAACAGATACCTGAATAGCACAATTTGCTTGTTCTAGTCTTAAATAAGAACTTAAGTAGATAGAACTTTAAGTCTTAATTTTTATGGTACAAGCTGTTTGGTTCCTTGAGAAGTGAACTAAGATTATATTTACATGTAACATTTTAGAGTATAGGTAGCAAGCCAGAAAAAAGAGAAAAGAAGATTTCAGAAGCCATCATGTCTATGGTACTGCTTTCTTCTCAGGAATGTGGCTAAAAATTTGCCCTTTTTTGTCCAAGAGGAAAATAAGATTGCTATTTTGGTTAAGATTCCTTAGTAATGGAGAGTTACTTAAAAACGATACCCCAAATACAATGTATTAAAAAATGAAATGCAAAAACCTATTGTAAATTTTCTTTTCTTTTAAAAAAATATACCTATATGAACAAATAAACCATCTGAGGGATCAGTAGTTTCTGGTTAGGGAGTTTCAGTTCCATAAAACACGAAGTGATTTTTAAAAATCGTCTCTACTCTTGAGGAGTTTAAGTTTAGCAACATATAAAAAAGTAAGTAAATAAGTATGTTATCTTATCCATTACATTCTACCTGTAGAGTACAGAGGAGTGCAGTGAAGTTGAGATTAAGAAGGTATCACGGAGGAGGAGTTGATATATGATTAGAAGAATTGTGAGGTGATATTCATTTAATAAACACAGCAAGTACAAAACAACATGTGCAAAAGTATGGTGAAAGAAAATAATTAGGTGTGTTCAGAAAAATGTGAATTAGGCAATTCTGGAAATGAAGGAGTGAAAGGGGACCTGGTGGACACAGATATGAGACTGCAGGGCAATCATGAAGCAAACTGTAATATGTTTGCTTAAGATACTTAAAGTTTTGTGATTTAGATGAGAGTACATTAGAATAGTTTCTGCGTCAGCTTTGCAAGATAAGATTGTTCATCTTACTAGTATGGAAAACAAATTCACTAGTAGTGAGCCTGGTGATAGCCAGTTTCCCCATTGACTAAACCTAAGCAGAGAAAGCCAGAATATATGGGAGCTCACTGTTATAATCCCTATAAGTCATCTTCTTAAGGCACAGAGCAAGAGGTGGAGAGGGTCTGGAATGGGTCTGGAAGGTCAAGTGGAAGATACTTATCATAGAAGGACCCAGGGAGGGCTGACTCAGGCAGAACATGCCAACCAAGATAAGACATGATCCTCAAGGGAAAAAAACTAGGCAATATCAGCGCTGACTAGAAAATGAGAAGGAAATTGATACAGTGGTTGTTATAGAAGAGTTTGATGTTAGTTAAAAGGCTATTTTTCATAGTTTAAATGAGAAAAGCACAGTACTAAATCTAAGAGATAGGTGACAAAGATAGAGAAGTGGGACAGATTGAGAGTCATTTCAGTAAGATTTAGTGATTAACATACCTAGTGAGAATGAGACAATCACATCAATTTCCAGGAGTATAGCTTTGGGGAGGGAAAATGATAATAGATTCCATTTTGGATATGTTGAGTTTCAAGCTTCTGTGGAGTACGTAGGTTATAAAATTCAGTAGAAACTGCGTATCTGCATATATATGTATATGCTTATGCAAATGTAATTGATGTCTACGTGTGTATGAATGTGTATGTGTGTGTATATATGTGTGTGTATTTGTTTATGTGTGTGCATCCAATCTTGGGAAGTCAAAATGGTCATAATATAAAATATCATGGAGAGGTCAACAAACAAGAAGTTAAGGTCAGTAGAGTGTATGTTAGATAGTATAGAAGATGATATTAATAAGAGCAGTTTTAGTGGAATGATGTGAAAATAAGTTATTTTGCAGTGGATCAAGTGGTGAAAGGAAGTGAGGAATGGAAAGCAGTGAGTTTAGATTCGTCTTGTAAGAAGTTTTGTGAAATAAATTAAAAACGATTATGATTGCTTGAGGGGCAGTTAGGAAGGAAGTTCCTTGAAGAAACGTTCATAGGATACATGCAAGTGTTATCTAACATTGTAAGGCTACCAAATTTTAGACTTGGGAATTTAAGGAGCATACTTTAGAAGGATAGCAACATCCAGATTTAAAAGGCTATTGTAATCCACAATAAGGAGTAAACAACTACAACGTGTGTCTCTTTCTCTTGCATCTCAAAGTGTGTATGCTAGCACCCAAACAAGACAGTATATGGTGTTGTATGTTGGTGCAAATGTAATCGTGGATTTGTGCCATGAATTTTAAATCATTATAACTAGGCTCAAGCATGTTTATTAAAGAAATTTGGAACCATTACAATCAACACACTTTTGCCAATGAGAAATGTTTGTTTGTTCCTGTAGTGGAAAAATCCATGCTTCGGGATTTTATGAACCCTTGGAAAGCATTTGCAGCATCCTGCTGGTTGTGGAAGCATTTTTCCCTGCAAAAAGTTGTTGAGATGCTTGAAGAAGTGGTAGTTGGTTGGCGAGAGGTCAAGTGAATATGGCGGATAAGGCAAAACTTCATAGCCCAATTTGTTCAACTTCTGAAGCATTGGTTGTGTGATGTGAAGTCGGGTGCTGTCATGGAGAAGAATTGGGCTCTTTCTATTGACCAGTGGTGGCTGCAGACATTGCAGTTTCTGGTGCGTCTCCTCCATTTGCTGAGCATACTTGTCAAATGTAATGGTTTTGACAACATTCAGAAAACTGTAGTGGGTCAGACCAGCAGCAGACCACCAAACAGTAACTGTGAATCTTTTCTGGGTGCAAGTTTGGATTTGGGAAGTGCTTTGGAGTGTCTTCTCAGTTCAGCCATTGAGCTGGTCATCATTAGTTGTTGTATAAAATTCACTTTTCGTCACATGTCACAGTCCAATCAAGAAATGGTTTATTGTTGTTGCAGAGAATAAGAGAGGACAACACTTCAAAACAATGATTTTTTTTTTTTTTTGATTTTCACTCAGCTCCTGAGGCATGCACTTATCAAGCTTTTTCACCTTTCCAATTTTGCTTCAAATGCCCAAATGACTGTAGAGTGGCCAATGTTGAGTTCTTCAACAAGTTCTCTTGTAGTTGTAAGAAGATCAAATTTGATGATTGCTCTCAGCTGGTCATTGTCAACTTCCAATGGCTGGCCACTACACTCCTCTTCTTCAAGGCTCTTGTCTCCTTTGCAAAACTTCTTGAACTGCCACTTCATTGTTCCTTAGCAGTTCCTTGGCCAAATGCATTGTTGATGTTTCAGTTGTCTCTGCTGCTTTATGACCCATATGGAACTCAAGAATATCACTCGAATTTGCCTTTTGTCTTACATCATTTCCATAGTCTAAAATCGATATAAAATAAACATCAACTAGCAAGTCATTAGCAAAAAAAAAATAAATAAAAAAAAAAAATTGAGAAATGCACACTGAAATGATGTATAACGTAACCACATTTATTTAAGAATGTACAGGCCGGGCGCGGTGGCTCAAGCCTGTAATCCCAGCACTTTGGGAGGCCGAGACGGGCGGATCACGAGGTCAGGAGATCGAGACCATCCTGGCTAACATGGTGAAACTCCGTCTCTACTAAAAATACAAAAAACTAGCCGGGCGAGGTGGCGGGCGCCTGTAGTCCCAGCTACTCGGGAGGCTGAGGCAGGAGAATGGCGTAAACCCAGGAGGCGGAGCTTGCAGTGAGCTGAGATCCGGCCACTGCACTCCAGCCTGGGCGACAGAGCGAGACTCCGTCTCAAAAAAAAAAAAAAAAAAAAAAAAAAGAATGTACTCCATTACCAAATGGTCAATGTCAACAGTGCAAAAAACTGCAACTGCCTTTGCACCAACCTAATTTAAGGTACTATTAACCTGATCTTCTGGGCCACACATTGTCCCTGACTTGGAGGAATACTGAAGTTAAACAGAAGTGTATTTCTTTATTTTTTGACATTTCTAAAATATTTATTCATTTATTTAAAAATAACAGCAATAAGCCCACTACATATAAAAATAAATACTTTCTAAAATAAAAATTATAGTTTCTAAACAAAAATTTAGTGAGAAGAGTTGAGCTGTTTTACATTTTTACAAATTTCGTTAAAGTCTAACTTAAGGAAAATGATAGAAGGCAGCTGTACTCTCTTATCTGCTTCTGTGCTCAGTCTGTTGTGATATGTTCTTTTGGTTAAAGAATATTTAGGAAATCCAGCTCACACAGATGAGTAATTGGAAAGCAAGCAGTATGTTAATAGCCTTTTCAGATAATTGTGAATATTCTTCTTTGATACTGCACCAGAATTTGACGAGTGGTAGTTTCTTAGTTCCAATGTGAAATCTGAAAACACTGATGAATTTTCCATACTTGATTACCTTAACATTTTGTATTTTGAATGTTATAACATTATTCATGGTCATTTGGAAAATATTAGTTTACTGACTTGTGCGGATCTTCCAAATGTTCTGCAGAGACTGCCTACTGCTGAGAAAGGAGAATATCCAGATGATTTTTAGTATTAGGTTTTAAATGACATCACCACTGAGTGATGAGATATTACAGATGTGTAGAGATTTTGGACAGAGCAAGCTTCCATCTTTTCTTTTTCACCCATGTTATATATAACAACTCATACACACACACACACACACATTCACACAACACATACACAAGCCCTTCATACTAGTGTAAGTGACTGTGAAATAGTAGTTTTCAATGGGTGTGGGTTTGTGATTTTGCCTCCTCTAAGGGGTTATGGAGACATTTTTGGTTGTCACAACTGGGATATGTGTGACTAGAGTATCATTTAGTGGGTAGAAGCCAAGAATGCTGTTAAACATCTTATAATGCAAAGGACACTGTCACAGACCACAAGAATTATCCAACTCAAGATGTTAATAGTGGAGCTGCTGAGAAATTCTAGTGTAGAGTTCCGAGGAAGATAAGGAAAATACAAGAGAGATTTATCTTGCTCCTACTCATCTATTCCTCAAAGAAAAGGAGTAGATGTGTCCTGGCGTCTGTAATTCCTAGTATTCCTTATGAAATTGTGGGGTTTCAGAACTAGAAGAAACCAGGGCTCTGTTTTGCAGCTGACATTGAGAGTCACAACTCATAAAGATATCCTACCATACTGAAACACGGATGGGGAAGCAAGAACTACGGCCCCATAGTGAAGGTAGTGTGGTCATGAGTGGTCCAAGATCATCCCCTGACTTTCCCACTTTTCTAGAGTAGCATGGAAACAATCCAGAAATTCCTGTAGGCCCAAGTAGGCTGAGAGTGATGTTCATGTGTTTGCCAGTAACTAAATGCAGCATGGAAGAGAATCTCATTAAAGGCTCTATCAGGGAGGTTGTGCAAAGCCATCAGCTAAGCATGCGGGGCAGAGGGACCCGTGTTTTCACGAGAAGCAGAGACCCAGGGGTTCTCCTCTGCCATAAAAAGTCATACCAGCTCAGGGCAGAGTCATGCTGAGACCCCGCTGAAGTTTTCTGGGCTAGGTGAGCTCCTAGAGTGTGGTCAGAAGTGAAGTGAAGCAAGTAAGAGGCTGGGATGGAATTTAAACAAGATGGTGTGTGTTTTAAATAACCCAGAGCTGGAGAGAAAGAAAACCTCAAATGGATTCAATGAAGATACCTGTATGAGGTGGGGAGGGGTGGAGAGGTCAGGAGCTTGGACTGAGTTAAAAAAAAAAAAGGTCTGTTTCTGAACATCTAAATTTTATTGACTGAAATTATTGATATTTCAAATCTACACATTTAAAAATTAATATTGCTTATTCAACTGCTACATTTCCTCATTGAAGGATTGACCTCGGCTCCCATGTTTTTTAACAGGATTCAAAAATTATATATGAAAGCATTTACGTTTAAATAGTGCTCATGCTAATTTTAGAGACATATCATAAATATTCCATCACAATGAATTTAATGATTAAACCATTCTCTATTTTTTGACAATTGACTACAATATACATTATCACTAAAATTATTGTAATACTATAAATTCAGTGCTCAATTTAAAGAAAAATATCAGAAAATGAGGAATCTACAAAAAAACAATGTCACTGGGCCACATAAATTTAAAAGGGATATCATGGGTGAACAGTTTTAATAAAGAACAAAATATAGCTCTGTTTTATGGAGAACTGCTAAATAAATTAAAATATTATTATTTTCTAAAATCTATATAAATAACCTTTTTTTTGGTCCATAGTAACCATCTTAAAAGCTTATAAGAATACCATGGTATTATTTAGATAAATTCAGGGGGACTATCTATTGGTGAAAAGAAGTTTATTCTTCTCTTCCCCAATTTATTACTTTTTAATTCTCCTTTTTAGGCAATCCTTTTGCTAAAATAAAATAATTTCCTGAATAAATACAAGTGGTCCTCTCAGCTGTCTCCTGATCTTCCTTGACAGTAGAGGTTTCCAGCTGTCTTTTTGCTTCCTTTACTGGTTGCTGCTACATTTATCCCAGCTTCCAGAGACTCCTTGCCTTTACTTCCTACTCTGCACACTAATGCCTGTCCCCATTACCATTTTTCAATGATGCACCTCACTTTCAGACTCTTACTGTACAGACAGTAGCAGCTGGGAGGAAAGAAGGTAAAGCACTGAGGAAATGTGGGAGAGAGACCAATGAATATGGTTTCCAATGAATATGATTTCAAATTGAGATATTCACTGCAATCTCAAATGCACATTTGCCTCCCATCTCAGCTCTGCTCCTGAAAATGATAAACAATTGTTTAGCTTAATTGCAGAAATTTCCTGGGTTTCAGTCTATTGCTTGAGCTAAGTATTTAGGGATTTAGGCTGCTGCTCGCTGTTTCTCTTTAAACTATCCAGTGCCATGAGAAGCATCTGCTCAGCCCGCAGTCCTTGAACGCCTTGTTCCTGGCATATTGTTATATGGCAGTTGCTCAGTTTCTCAATGCCTTCAATGGCCTCTTTGTTCCAGATTACTGTAGGTGAAATATGAATCGTAGATGTGCAGTTTCATGCTGGGTGTAGAGTTTCTCCTCCCAGAATGCTAGACAGATTTTTGGTTTGTTTGTTTTCAGCCGTAAATAAGCAAGATGAACTATTCCAGATTCCTTCTTATTTACCAAGATTGTTTAAGGTTAAGCTACTCAGCGTACAACCCTGCACCCCCTGTGTATCATGGTAGCCACTCCAATGTCACCTCTGCAACCCACTCATGGTAACATATTTTTTTCCTGTTAATCAGAATTCTTTACTCTAAAAACACAAATAATCTCTGATGAATTTAAGCTGCCAAGCAGTTTATTTGAAACACACACATACACACACACACACACACACCAGATATAATAGTAAGGCTGGAGAACTAGGCTCAGAAAAGCTCAGAAAACTTAACTGACTAGAAGCAGGGGCAAGGTCATCTAAGGAGAACACCCCTAGATAGAGGAGTGGTCACTGGATTCTGCACTGGTTCTGCTGCTCCTAGATGGTGGCGGCTGCTGCTGGCACCACCATGACTGCTTCCCCTAGGCAGCCAGAATTAATTCAAAATTGCTCTATTTTCTTGGCATGAGCATCTGATTGACCAAGCATAGCTTCCAGGAACCAGAGAGCAAATGTCTAATTTTTTTAGCTTCTTTATTGGAAGATGGTTCCTAAATTCTACCAAATTAGTACATTGGTGGATTTCCCTGAATACAAATAAGGGCTGTGAGCTGGAAGTATTCCAGTCTTTTTTCAGATCGAAACCTCCATTCTTTTGCACCCTGCTCTATGATCTGAGTTTTAGACTTGCACAGAATCCATCAACCCATTCCCTTATTGACTGGTCTCAGCTGGGGTCAGCCAACAGAAAGTCCAGGTGGAAGATCAGTGGGTGAGAAGAGAAAGATCGGGGTATGTGTTCTTTTGTTTCCCTCACTGCAGGGTCCCCAGGGGCTTGCTGCGTCCCTTAAATGAGATGTTATCTTCTGCAGGAGGTCCTTTCAACCCAGCTTTCTGGGTCACTGGGATCCTCTAACTGTTCCCTCTCTTTACTGCCTCAAGTCTGTGGGTGGTAATAGCATGAGATGCAGCACCATCCCTTGTGGTTTCTTTATACTCTACTCTCATTTTTGTAAATTGCCCCTTAATTAAATCCTCTTCAAATTATCCTAATTCAAATGTGCCATCTGTTTCTATCAGGGACCCCGAATGATACAGACAGCCTCAAATATGGCAAATGCCCTCTGCAGAGGCTTTTCTCTCCATGGCCTAGAGCAGAGCTGTGCTGTGCGAATCACTGCACACCTCCTTTCCCTTTTCTCCACTGTGGTCCTTTTTGGCCTTTTAAAAGTAGTCACCCTTCACAGAAAGGTACTCTCATGATTATTTAACTGTACTAGGTGCAAGAAAGAACATAGAGAAAACAGGTTCTCCAAGCAAAATGATGTAAAATAGAGAAAACTGAAAATAAAGCAAAACCAACCCAACCCAATATGTCATGTAGAAGAGAGAATATTTTTACTCTTTAACCTCTGAAGAAAGACACAAATTGAATTTATTAAAGGATAAAGTATGTTCTTACTTACACCATAGCACCTTATACTTGGGTATGCATCTGGTCATTGGATGGTAGCAGGAGAGAAAAGGTCATTAGAGGAGAGAGTATTGGCCATCACCCTGTGTTGAGTATTAAATGAAATTGTGCATAGTAAACTGTTAAGTATGTGCTGTAGGCTATTTTGGAATGAGTTATGTAACTCGTGAGCTTAACAGACTGATTGGAATCTATGTGTAAAATCAATGTAACTTTTTTCATTTATTGGCTTAGGAATATTTCCAAATATTTGGCTGTTAAAGAGAGAATATGATTTTTTGTGTTGTAATGCTAGAACCTACTTTCAGTTTAGTGGTTGAACTGACACCATCATTTTCCTATTCTGTATTTTATATTTTATTGTTACAATGGGCTAATGCGTGATTCTTTACAAGTATAATTTAGTTTTTAACAAAGGCGATCAAAAGGCTAGGCTGAAGGAATGTTTTAAAATAGAAGAATTTCTGACACGAGAACAAGGGGAGAGTTGTTATGACATATTTAGAGAAAGTAATTCTAGGACACTTTCCATCACATTGTGTATACAGTTCCCTATTTTGACTAGGCATATATCCAAAGGTAGATTTCTCCATCTGGCATAACCATACCCTTCCCAGCCTTATGAGAAAAATGCTCCTTATTGGAGCAGATGCAAACGGTGTCTCTTCATGTCCTTTCTGTACACTCATCTACACCCCGAAGGCTGCTTACTGTGAACAACTGTGACTCCCTCCTTGAGGCCTTCAGTCTAACTGTGGGTATATGCTGCCCTATGCACAAGGCAGGCTGAAAGGGCCAGAAAGTTAATCCTTCAATCAGCGACAGGGGAGATGTTGCGCAAATAGCTCAGCTTTCTGATCCCTTGAATGGGGTAATATCTCCCCTGAGTGGCCTAACAGGATTGAGCCCACTTGCTCAAATTGGTAACTGGCTTTGGTCACCCAGCTTTGATGGCCTCCTTCCCTTTCCCATCAGATTGTCCCACTCCTCTGCTGGTGCCTCCTGTATTATCTCTCAAATAAAGTACCTACACTTAATTCGTGTCTCAGAGGCTCTTTCTACGGATGTCCAAAGACAATTGGTGCAAAAAATGGTTGCAGAAGCAAATCCTCAAACGGGATTCTGGAACTGGATTGTTCACCAGCCAGAAGGCAAGAAGGACCCTATTACAGGTAGTAAGTCATGTGTTTATAACTTCTCTCATAAAGAGACTAAGACTTTCACCTGTGGTGCATTAAGAGTGTTTAGTGGGAGAAGAGGATGCCTTAGTTCAGGCAAAACCTCTAGCCCTTGGGAAATATGGGGTAATGGTAATTATAAAGATGTGACATTGACTGGCAGATGATAACTGTCATAAAAGCTCTTTAGTATAAAAGTGACAGACTTAAACAGCCTCCCGACTTAGAGCTTGGTGTGATAGCCAGAAAAACACATGGCCACACTTACAAAGACCCTCTTCTCCAATAGTAGGAGAGAAACCTGCTGAGAGAAGCGCAAAGTGAGATGAATTCACAGCCCTGGCGAGGATACTACACTAATGTCAGGGCCTTATTAGAGAAGAAATGGTCGCTGAAACTTGAAATGAAGACTTTCTGGGGGTTATTTTAGTATTTTAGAAGGAAAGGGATTATTTACCAAAAGTGGTACAGAATCTCTGTACAGTAGAAACTGGGAGAAGATGCTTGAAACTTAATGGTAATAGTGCTAGTGGGATGGAGCGGAATATAAGGCAGGGTAAGGGAGAATTTATGGATACAGGGCACTCTCCTGAGATTCAAGATTAAGGTGCTGGCAAAGATCTTTCAAGATGGTCCTAATATTCTGTTGGAATAGCTTCTTTGCACTTGGAAAAAGTCACCCATGGTAAATGAGATAGGTTTGCCAGAACCTTAAGTTTTAGAGAAAGTATTAACAGTCTTGGTCATATGTATTAGAAAGTCTTTACTATGTAATAGTAGAGAAACAGCCCGTTGACTTTGTTCTTTTGTGGAGCTCAATGGGCACTCCTTCCTGTAAAGAGGGAGGGGGTGTGATAGTGAAGGACATCAGTATTGTTGAGAAATAGCGGTTATTTAATGACAGGGAATGTTGTTAAATGGAACTAGGTTCCCTACTATCAATGAGAATGGTGGCAACCTATCATTTTAGAGGCCATGTAAACATTCAAAATGATTTCTTCTAGCTTTTTGAAAATGTGTACTAAATTTTGTTAACCATATTCACCCTACAGTGCTACAGACTACTGGAGCACATTCCTGTTGTCTAACTGAACTTCATATCAGTTATCAGAGATATGGATACAACTATCGTAATAGGCATTAAGGTCAGATTGACAAAGAAGATCCTGATCTTCAGAAAATCAGAGCCTAATGTTTTAGGGGTAGGAAGCATGAATTCCTAAGAATATAATTGAAAGTGATACAATGCCTTCAATAGAATACCACCTGTTAGTGACCAGTCAGTCACTTGGTAGCAAGTTGATTGCCTTCAGCCTCCTATATACTCTGGGAAAAGACAATCCATCTTATTGGTATTGTAAAGTATTTACAATAAGGGTAGTTTTTCTGCCTAAAATACTTCAATCACCACCAAAGTCCAGGGGTTCACAGAATATTGGATTTGTTGTCTTGAGATTATATATGGGGTTGCCTTCACTTTCTGGCGAAAAATTGATGACAATAGGAACTTGACCATGGATTTACTAATCCCATCATGAACTGCATCCTTTGAAAGCTGCCAGCCAGACAGAATTTTGGAATTGTTTCATAGAGGCAGAGTTAGGGTTCTGACTTGGGCATGAGAACTCTGAGGATCTAGAACACTGTGCTTCAAAACAGGTAGAAAGCATAGGGCCAGAAACCAAGGGGTGGAGGTAGGAGTGATGTGTTTCTCTTTATCACTTCCAGTTACTCTTTTGAGAATTTGTGCTTCCCATCCCTGCAATGACAGGCTTTGCTGAACTAGATGTCCTGGTTCCAGGAATGCAGGAGGTAGGTTTATATGAAGGAGCGTAGAATAATTTCCACTAACCCTAGATCTATTACTGCTACCTGGTAATTTTAGTCTCCTAAAACTAGTATACAGGCAAAGAAGAACATTACTAGACCGAGTAACTGTCCCTTATTAGCATTAGGAGATAGGGTTATTTTTATGTAATAGGTTTAAGAAAGAGTATGTCAGGAACTCAGAAAATGTATGAGCACACTTCTTTGGGCATCTGTAGTAGCCCATTCTCACATTGCTATAAAGAAATACCTAAGACTGGGTAATTTATAAAGAAAAGAGGTTTAACTGATTCAAGTTTTGCAGGCTGTACAGGAAGAATGATGCTGTCATGTATTTGGCTTCTGGGGAGGCCTCAGGAAACGTAGACTCATGGTGAAAGCTGAAGAAAAGCAGGTTTGTCACATGGCTGGAGCAGGAACAAAAGAGTGATGGAGGAGGTGCTACACATTTTTAAATGATCAGATCTCAGGAAGACTCACTCATTATCATGAGGACAGTACCAGGGGGGTGGTGCTAATCCATTCATGAGAAATCTGCCCCTATGATCCAATCACCTCCCTCCCACCAGGCCCACCTCCAACATTGGGGATTATATTTCAATACGAAATTTGGACATGAACATATATCCAAACTGTATCAGTGACCATACCGAGCGATGTGTATATGGTCAATTTTAGGAACTACAGTCTCAACAATGAAGTTGAACTATAGTCTTAACTGTAGTCTCAACAATGAATCTCAAAACAACAAGTTTAGGAACTGTAGTCTCATATACAGTCTGAACAATGTATATGAGTTGCCCCATGAACAAAAAGCATCAAGGGTGAGTGGAATGCAGAGGGAAAGGGAGAAGGAAGTGATGAATATCAACTACAACATTAGTAACAGTACAGTACAGTAATTAGTAACCCCAGCAATGGAACTGTAACTTTTCTTCTAAGTCTTCTACTCTACACATCTTTATTAGAAATTGGGACATGCTACCATGTTGAAAAAATCAGAGTCAGGAATAGAGGGTATTTAGAGAGTATTTAACTTGGGGCGTGAGTCACTTGACTAATACAAATGGTGGAGTCTAGCATATGCTGTTGGTGCCATACCCCTATGTGCTTAATACTAACGTCCTCCCCTGGAGGCTGCTTGCCATGAACAGCTGTGACCCTCTGCCTAACATCTTTTTTATTCTCCCATGGTATCATGCCAATCCAGTGTGCAAAGGAAGGTAATCAAAGCTAGAGAGTGAATGTCCCCCAAATAGTGCTCAACCTAGCATTGATAGATGATAAATGGTAAACAAATACCCCAGCCTCTTTGCCTCTCTGTGTGGATAACTCTGAGATATATTGTACCCTGCCTTTTAGAGTTCTTCAGTAGGGTTGAGCTCCAGCTATACATTGCAACTTTTTGGATAATGCCTTTTCATTGACTTGTATCCCGTCTTTGTAGACTCATGCTCTCAGTTAAGTAGCCTCAGATGAGTGCTAGCAACTAAAATCTGAAGTAATTGATTATTTTTATTTTTTTGTTTTTGTGGCAACAAGTGATTTTTTTCTCTCCCAGTTTTACCTGTTAGGCTAACAGTGTTACATAATTTTAATGGCTATTTCTGTTTCCTCGCAAATATTTTCAAAATGCTTAGAAGTAATGTAACAGCAAGATTTGTATTGCCACAACCGGTGGACACCGGGATCACTCCACTGCACATTTGTTATACTTCTTAACTCTCCGTGGATATTTCCTGGCATCATGTCAGAAATAAAATATTTCACCTGAGTCCTTGGCCCAGAGTCTGCCTCTTTGGAATCCCAGACCAAGAAACATATCTAATGAAAGATAGATAACAAATGATGCCTGACCTCTATCAGTTGGATATGGGTTCATCTGTGAGTAATAGAAACCATACAAATAAAGGCTTAAATACATGATGCTTTGTCTAATATTACAACAAATTTGAAAGTCTTCAACCCAGGGCTGTTACTAACTCTCAGTTATGCCCACAAGGACCCAGACTCTTTCTCAGGCCTCCACATACACATTATTTTGCCTCATATCGCAAGAAGGCTACCATATTTCTAGGCCTCACATCATTTTCCAGGCAGGAGGGAGTAGGAAATGTTAAAGGGAAAAGACAGAATCCGCAGACTTATGCTTCTCAGTGAGAACATATCCTACAACAAGGAATTTTGGAAAGTTGGAGTGTGAGCAATTGAGTTTACAACTTTGTAGACTTCATAGTAAAGGTCTGGGAGAGACAGGATGAAAATAGGAGCTTAATCTATCAACCCACAGTGTTTTATATGAATAGGCAGAATCAGAATTTTTAAAAAAGTCTAAGTTCTAATTCAAATATGTTTTTCATTTTCCAAAGGAAAATTATAAATAGAAAGATTTAGGTGTTAGGCTATAATATGATAACACCTTGGAGTATTTTTAAAGGAAAGCATTTGAAGTAATTCACTGGATTTAGTTGTAAGGATTCACATGTTCTGATTATTAATTCAAAAAGTATATATTAATGTATATAAAAGTATATATTATGTGCCCTCCATGACATGACAGACAAGATTTCTGTTCTTCTTAAATGTCCATTCTGTGCATTAATTCACTCAAACTGCCTGATTTGAAACAGAGTACCTGATGTCAACTTTATCTTCCTTTGGACCATAAAAAGTAAAATTACATCATAAAAATTTGCAATAATTTTTTTATTACGATTGTAAGGATATTTTCACCCTCTTAATAACTGGAAAAACATCAGTTTGTTTTTCTGATTCTTAAGTTTTATTGAGAAATTCCAAATAATTTCAGAAACATTATTTCTCTCTAAGTACAAAGATATCCAGAAACTTTAGTCTCAAAAACTGTAAATTGTTGAAATTTTTTAAAGCCCTAAATATTTTTAAAAACTCATGAATCAGGAAATACCTTTTTCTGTTCATAGCCTTGAGTCACTGGCTAGATCCCCCACAGGCAATTGTTTGCCTTCTCTTGCATCTCTGCTTTGTAGACTCTTGCTTCCAATTAAATAGCCTCAGATGAGTGCTGACAGCTAAAATCTGAAGCATTCAATTATTTTTATTCTTTGTGGCAGCAAATGGTTTTTTCTCTGCCAGTTTTGTCTGTTAGGCTAACAGTCTTACATATTTTTTAATTGCTATTTCTATTTGCTCTCATATATTTTCAAACAGCCTAGAAGTAATGTTAACAGCAAGATTTTTATTACCACAACTGGTGGACACCTGGGTCACTCCATTACACATTTAGGACATTTAGGAAAATTTCCCAAGCTGTAGAAAAGCTATTTCTATGTGCTCACTCACTTCAGTCTGCAGCTTTTCTGAAGACTTGGTGTGTGTGTGTGTGTGTGTGTGTGTGTGTGTGTATATATATATACACACACACATATATTTTTTTCCCCCTGGGAGACTTTTAATTTTTAAATACACAACATTTTAAAACCAAAATAAGTACAAAGTTATTAATAATATAGAATTTTATCATGACTTTTATTTTAGCAAAGACAGTATTTTTTTCTAATTGTATCAATAGAATAGTTAAAATATATACTAAAATCATGAATAAATGTTAATTCTGCCAGTTTAACTTCTTAACCAATTCCAATAGTTAAAATTGATATTTTATATTTTTCACAGCCTTGATTTTTTTTTTAAATGCTAGTATTATAGAAGTTTGAAGGAAAATACATGAATTAAATATATGGTGGCATTGACTGGTAGGTTCATATGGGTCAGAATCTGGTTCTTATTTTTCTTTTCAAGTATCTAGAAACTTAAACTTGTTGATGTCCAGGCTCCAATTAGGAAAGGCTAGTTTCTAGGGACTAAAGTGAGAGACCAAAATACATAAACTAGAAAATGGAATATAAACCCTGGAATATATAAACCCATTAAAAGAGGTGTGCTGAGCTACTATGTGGCCTAATGAGAACTTTTTATCCCTACAGGAAGGCAACATGAAAACCAGGCTATCAAAAGCTTCTTGGAGAGCATAGAATATGAATAGGGAATTTAGTTATATGACATGAATGTTTATTGACAACATATGGTGAATGTTCTATTGACAGAAATACCTATAGAGAGGCTTTTGAAAATTTGAGACAAATATTTCATTGTTGAAATTATGGGGAACACTACTAGTAATTGGGAAAAAGCAGGGATACTAGAAATTCTGAAATTCAAGGGTGAGTCCACGTAATGTATTTTCTTTCATTTTTCATGATTTTCAAATACTCCATTGGACACTCATGTTAAAACAAAAACAAAAACAAAAAAACCCTCATCTATTGCAGTGGCTCATGTCAGTAATTCCAGCATTTTGGGACGCTGAGGCCAAATCGCTTGAGCCTAGGAGTTTGAGACCAGCCTGAGCAACATAGTGAGACCTTGTTTCTACAAAATATTTTTAAAAAATTAGGTAGGTGTGGTGGTACATGCCTGTGGTCCCAGCTGCTTGAGAGGCTGAGGTAGGAGGATTGCTTGGACGAGGCTGCAGTGAACTGTGATCACATCACAGAATACAAGCCTGGGCAATAGAGTGAAACCCTGTCTCAAAAAAAGAGAAAAAAGGAAAGAAAAAAAAAAATAGCAAAAAAAAAAATCAAGTCTGTGCACATAATCTGATTATAATTTATGTATTAGATCAAAGTGTTTTTTTCTTTCTTGGTTTTAATATACAGTGAATAATATTGACATAAAACAAATATATAAATCATGGTAAGAATTTACCTTGTTTTATTCAAAACTTCACCAAAAGTTATTTAAAATGATAGACTGGATAAAGAAAATGTGGCACACATATACCATGGAATACTATGCAACCATAAAAAAGGATGAGTTCATGTCCTTTGCAGGGACATGGAAGAAGCTGGAAACCATCATTCTCAGCAAACTAACTCAAAAACAGAGAAACCAAATACCACATGTTCTCACTCATAAGTGGGAGTTGAACAATGAGAACACATGGACACAAGGAGGGGAACATCACACATGGGGGCCTGTCGGGAGTCAGGGGCTAGGGGAGGGATAGCATTAGGAGAAATACCTAATGCAGACGACAGGTTGATGGGTGTAGTAAACCACCACAGCACATGTATACCTATGTAACAAACCTCCACATTCTGTACATGTACCCCAGAACTTTAAGTATAATAATAAAAAGTAATAAAAAAAAGAAAAAAAGAAATAAAGAAAAGCATGTTACTGATGGCTATGCTTTGTGTCACCAACCTAAGTTACATCCGTTATTCAAAATGTGGGTTGTCCCTTGAAATTATTTAACATATTTGAAACTCTTTTTAATATATTTAGAAACTATTTCTAAATTTGCAAGCACAAAAGAAGTGCAAACATTTGTATAATTTTGTTAGCAATGGCAGCTTAAAAATAATTTATTATATTACCATTCTATACATTGCCATTATTTATATTTTTAATGCAGCAATGGAAACAATCTATGCTGTAAAAATAAACAAATCAAAATTAGTTGTAAATCTCTTTTGGTTTTATTCTACCTCCTCCTCATGTCAATCCATAACTTTTCCGTAACCTCTTATATTATGGTTTATTTGTCCAATTAACCCTGTGTTTTGCATTATCTATCGAAAGTTACAGTTTCCAAAGTATAAAATACTGACTAGATGAGATGGGATTTCAAAATAGAATGTTACATTGCCAACTTTTCTCCATAGTAATGGTCTATAATTTTCTTGGCATATTCTCCCACTTCAATTAATGTTATTTACATTTTTTCTTAAAAATAAATCTACTGTATTATTGTGTATCACCACATCATTTTGTCTTTTAGTGCTCAAATGTACTTTCATTTTCTTATCATTTATGTATTGAATGCCTCCTTATTTTACTTCACTTAAACCCAGACATTTATTTAAAAAGGAGGTTTGGCATTAGTCAACTTCTGAAATCTGGTGTTGTTACATCTGCGGATTGGATATTAATAATTTCTTTCTTATTTTGAATATTAGCAATTTCTCTCTTATTTTCTAGACAATTTTATGTCTACACATACATAAATTTACAGACACAGAATAGTTCTATTAGCTAAAAATTTTATTTCCAGTTATGTTATAGGACAAAGTTTAGCAACAGAAATCAATTGCTGGGTCTGTTAAGATTGAGAGCCACTGGCCTCAAGCATACTGCTTCTCAATTTTTAACTACTGATCTCGCACAGCAGACTTAGGTATCAATCCTTTCCAGTACCTTCTCTCATGAGCACTGTAAACAGGGCATTGACAACATTAAAAAATAGATAGATAGATAGATAGATAGATAGATAGATAGATAGATAGATAGATAGATCCATCTGTGGCAACAAACCAAAAAAGAGAACAAAAGTGAACACGTTCTTTCTTTAGCTGTTTAAATATTATCCATCCCATTACAGTCATGTCTAGGCACTCTTAGCCTTTAATAATCTAATTTAATAATACCTGTCTTTGATTTGTAAAGTAAAGCTATCAGTGGGCAATATATTTATATTATTTGCATGTTTAAGGAGAACGCTGTGCTGTCACCTTCATTTACAAACTACAAATAAATTTTATTCATTTCTCATGTGTTCTACTTGAACCTTCTTTTGTTTCTGTCATCCTTCCCATCTCCTCCATGAAAAAAAAATAATAATAATTTCTTCCATAATTAAAGAAACATCACCATTAAGTTGAAAATATCCTAACCCGCCTCTTCAGGAACATTTTGATGTACTCCTAGGTTTTGTCTGAAAGTCGAAGGATGAAGGTTTTTGAGCAAGCAAGGTGTGATGATATAAGCAGAACAAACTATATAAAGGGAAATATATTGTTACCTTTACATTCAAGGTCAGTTGTATTTAAATTTAATTTAGTATTTCATGTGAACATATGGTTCTCTAACTTCTTTAGTTTGATGTTTGAATTCCCTCATTCCACAAATTTTTGTTTCACATATATTGCGTTTTGGAAACTGATTCTTAGGATCTCTTTGAGGCATAAATTTCTGTAATTCCATATGTATGACATATCTTTCTTTATAGTATACAAATTGATTTCTAGTAGGCTATAATTGTGTCACACAGATCATCCAAAGTCCAACTACCGTAATATGTCTGGATTGAATCTTAAGGATTCTTCCTGTTTTTCATGTAAGTACACAGCATGTATGTAAGTGTAAGTGATACTGTATGCAAACAGCCAATTGTACAGCAAAATATACACACAATTTACATACATGAAAATATAATTACAAAAATATGTTTTGGTCTAAATTGTAAGTGAAACAGCTTATTTAATATGAATTAAATGATTTCAGAATCAGTAGTTTTTCTGGGAAAAGTATACTTTTAAAATCGTTTCAAAATGTGTTTTAAGGCTCTGCTGTTCTTTCACACGTGAAGAACACACAGCACACACAAATCAGTCAATTTTATTAGCCAAGGAACTTCTAATGCCTGAACTGCCCTAAAAATTAACCTATTGTCATTGTATACACATCAGCACAAGCGAACTAAAATTTCCACCTGAATTAGTTGATTAGTGTTGATTAAATCAGGCCCTCCATTTCATCTATGGTGGCAGGCACATTTTCCTATATGCTGTGTGATTGACAGACTTAGTTGATGGAACAAGGAGCAATCAGTCCTCTTAGCATCTCTTTAGCCTGAGGCATCCTCACTTCCCATCTCCATGCTGTTTCTTTTTTTGGGGGTGGGGTGGAGACCTGCTTCCCAGAATGCTCATGATGTTCACTAATAATATCAAGAGAAGCTTGAAACCCTCTGTGTACATTCCCTTCTCTCAGGGGTGCACTATGATTTACACACCCTGGGCCTGGAAGGACTGGAAGAGAGAGAGACTGAGAGAGACAGAGAGAGAGAGAGAGAGAGAGAGAGAGAGAGAATGTGAATGGAATGTTGTGTGTTCCAAATTACCATTAATGAGGTTATTCCAGTTTTGGAGTCCCTGTGGCAGGCAGAATTTGAGGAAGGAGAAAGTTTAGTTGTAATGCAGTGCCTGACAAATAACAAGCACTCAACAAATAGGTTGATAAATCACAGATTGATTAGGTCAAATTTTAAAATATTGGTGTTCTCTTGGAAAAGTCCTCTTAAACACCAACAATACTTAAATACTACCCTACATTGGGATGACTCCAAAAAATGTCAAAGCCCACAGGAAATCCTCTCTTTGCATTAGTAAGAAGGGAAGCTGCAACAAGTAGCAGGCATCCAAATCTCAATTAGGCTTCTTCTGTGCTTGACTTGCCTTGTGATTGAGAGTTTGGAAACCTCAGGAGAGGAAGAAAAATGGTTTATGTAATTTCCATTGGCCTTCACTGCAGCCACATAGGTTGCCATCTAAATCAACTTGCTGTTGGCAGTCGCTGAGACTAGCAGTGGATTGACTGTATTCAGACGTATGTGTCATGTTATGACAATGGAATTAAGGGAACAATATACCCTGGTAATCGTAATAGACTTTTGCCTTAAAGTCAAGAACACACAACGCTCTATTACATCCCTGAAAGTATTTACAAATGACTTAAATTGGAACACATTATTCTTTCCACAAAATGCAATAAATGCTATTTCATCATGTCTTGTAAGATTTTACAACCTTCAAAAGAGTTAACGTCCAATGGTTGATTGGTTTTATGCTTTTGCTGGCCAACTCATATTTTCTAAGTCTAATAATTTTCAGGGGCAGTGCTGAGATCTCAGAGCATAAAGTATTTTTAAGATAGGAAAAGAAAGATAAAGATCCAAAAGGAAGTTTGCCCAAAAACATATATTGTCTATTTCACCAGAGACATCTAGCCAGTGTGACACAAAAGAAAAATGCCCCATATTGGTGTATTGTTTCAAGGCATATATAATCATAATGTCACATCTAACTCCCCTTTCCCTGATCTTGACATGTTAACAACGTTCCTAGTCAATAAGTTATTGAAAGGCCGTTTCATTACTCGGCATTAGCCTCAGAGGTAGCAGAAGATGCTATTCTCTATTTTGAGGGGAACATGAGATCCAAGGACATTAATTTGATGGTGAAACATTTCACCCAAGTTCTTCCAACAAAATGGGCAATGCACCATGTCATTACCTGTTGCCTGAAAAAGAGATAAAAAGTCTCCAAAATGACTCTTCTTCCACTTCAACAATCTAACTCCCAACAAATTACACTGCTATAAAAAGAATGACTAATTATGCTTCCACTAGGTACTATAAAGTGTCCAATTATGGGTCTAATTAGCAGGGAAGGGTATAAAGTAATGGGCCTTTATTTGGAAATGTTGTTATTCTCAGGACACCCTTTAAAGTGGTTTCTGTGTTTTGTTTTATGTATTACATTTATTCTACCTTTCTGCAACTTGCTCAGATTTATCTCAATAGGACAACATCTGTCACATCTTGCATATTGCTTTAATTTGATTGTCCCTGACCCCTTAGGCAAATACAGACAGGTGGAAAACATACTGGCTATTTCACACAACATCTGTAGTCACTTTAGCCAGTCTTTTTTTTATGGCTTGTCACAGCATGGGGGGTGGGGGGTGGTGCAGAAGTGAAACTGCTTCCCTCTCATTGTAGCAGGGAGAGAGAACCAGGTGGAATTCCACCCTCTGTTTGCTGGAACAGCTCTGTAATGCTTAGCATTTACAAATGCAAACTCGGGAGAACAGCTACCTGGATACTGGACCAGTTTTTAAAAGCTGGGGAAAAAGGGAGAAAAAGTCAACAATGGACAGGGTTCAATTAAGTCATTGTCTTTATTCTGTAACTCCAAAGGAGTTTAATAAATGACCATATACACAAACACACACACTCATACACACACTCACACACACATTCATGTACACAGTGTCTTTAGCAGCAATTTAATGTGATTAATGAGGCTGTTCTGGCACATCTTGAGGACAGCATATTAGTCACAGTTAATGACTCTTGCATAGCCTACTCAAAGAGCAATATATCCTTATTAAATGTTGCTATCATAAAGTTGGAATCGACTTCAAAATATTCTATGGTCAATGACCCTATTCCCAATATTGGTGAAGGGACACACCCCAAAATAGCTGGGATGGATAGACTTTTTAAAAGTGATTATTATTAAGCAAGACAAAACAAGAGTGTAGATTCTCCAAATGCCCTTCATGACAGTCTGGCCTATAATCATTATTTAAGGGAAGAAATCTTTCCTTGCAAATGAGTTTTTACTTTAATCCTTGTCAATTTCCTATTGTGTAGACAACAATAGAAATGGAGAAAAATTGCTCAGCTCTCTTATATACACACTTGATATACTTGGAGATGCTTGTTAAATGATCCTCTTGCCTTTTTGCTATCAAATTAAAAAAGTTAATTTTGCTCCCAGGAATTAATTCTCATCTTTTAAAGTGAGTCTTTTATTTTTTTTTTTTTTAATTTTTTTTCTGAACCTTCTACTCTAATGTCTCCAAAGTGTAGGGAGAAGGCTACCTCTATCATCTGGGGAAGAAATACCTGGAGTGCGCTAAAAAACTAAGATTCGTGGGCACCCTCATCTATCCAATCAGAATGCCTGTGGCTAAGGCCCAGCCTCTGCATTTTACACGAATCCTGAAAGACCCTTATGCATATGTTTGAGCATCAGCACTGTAGTTTCTCTTTAATTAAATCACCCAGATACCTTTTTTGCAAGGCACAGAAGATACATTATCTCTGGTACTAAACTTTTCAATTTCATCATATCACCTTTTCTGTATATTTAAGTTTAATCAAAAGTTAAACATGACCCTTCCAATCTGTGTGTATCCCTTACAGCCGTTCCTCAATTGTTCATCAACCATTTTTCTAAAAGTGCTTCACCTTGTTCTAGTGTGTTCTCCTAATTTGACTGTACTGTAAGTGCTTCACCTTGTTCTCGCGTGTTCTCCTAATTTGACTGTACTGTAAGTGCTTCACCTTGTTCTCGTGTGTTCTCCTAATTTGACCGCACTGTAAGGAGATTCCTGCTAGTCTTTTCTTTTTCCCCAGGCCCCTATTTTCTACATTTCTTATTTCCTTGCCTTTACTCACACCTTGGATGCTTTTGAAATGACTTGTTTTTCCTCTCTCCTTTGCATATCTTAGCTACCTGGCCTGTCTAAGTTAAGATCCATTTTATACCACGAGTTCTTTTAAACTGCACCAGCCAATTGTGGTTGAGTAGTTACTGAGCTTATAATCAAATCTCTGATAGTCAATATTCTGTAACCTAAAAAAAGGACCTGCATTTCATGTGTGTTTATACTTAAATAATTTCAATAAATATATTCACTTATTCTTTTTATTGGCAAATAACAATTGTATATATTTGTGGAGTAAAACGTGATGCTTTGAGTTAATTTTTCAATTATTCATAAATTTATGTCATCACACCATTATGCTTTGATTTTGTGTTTTTCAAGTATTTAATATTTGGGGCCATATCCTATACAACTTTCTTAAAAGATCCTAGCATAATTATTTGCATACATTTCCCATCCAGTATGTCTTACCTTTGTCTATGTAGACCTTCTAGAGTATACACAAGATCTTCTAGAGTATACACCCACTGAGGAAATATCAACAAAATCAGTCTTACTTTTTATAGGTTAAGATATCATTTTTATATTAACATTTCAGAACATGTTGTTTACAGCCACTCCTTCCAGTTTCATCCTAGTAATTTTCTGCTTAATCCACCGATTCCTGGTTTCAGTTCTTACCATTATCCCAACACCACTTTCCCAAAACTATCTAGATTTATACTAAACCTAAGATCTGATTCTTAGTTTTCAGTCTTTTTTTTGTTTTTAAATTTTTTTTAATTTGAGTCTCACTCTTGTCGCCCAGGCTGGAGTGCAATGGTGTGATCTTGGCTCACTGCAACCTCTGCCTCCGAAGTTCAAGCAATTCTCCTGCCTCAGCCTCCCAAGTAGCTGGGATTATAGGCGCCCATCACCACGCCCAGCTACCCAGCTACCCAGCTAATTTTTTGCATTTTAATAGAAATGGGGTTTCACCATGTTGACCAGGCTGCCTTGAACTCATGATCTCAAGTGATCCACCTGACTCAGTCCCCTAAAGTGCTGGGATTCCAGCTGTGAGCCACCGCGCCTGACTGATCTTCAGTCATTTTTGATCACTTTTAGTATTTACTATTGGTGACCATCTTTAAATTTCACCTTAACTTTGCTTATCCTTTATTTCTGTACCTTGCATCTTGGCTTTAATTCCTCCATTTATTAGAGTCTGACTGTGGGTTTAACCCAATGTTGAGTCAGTTCCTACATTGTGTATGCTATTTTCTCCACCCCCTTGGAGAGCAGGATATATTTCTGTGGTTCCTGTGAACATTTAACCAACAAACTCCAGGTGTTTTCCTTTAGTTGTGGCCTTTCTCTAGCATTTCAAACCTGTAACATATATACATGTAGAATTCTATAATTACTCAATTATTTATTTTCTTTTTTGCCTTTTTTTCTATATTGCATGATGATTCCTCAATTCTATTATTTATTTTCTAATGGCCATTTATACTTGCAGGTGCCCAGACTCAAAACAGCTAAACCATAACTCATTGAACTCTGCTGAAAGTCAGTTCTCTCTCCATTCCTTTTTCACCGTAAAATCAGCTGTCAATTACGAAGGCTCGGCTTCCAAATTTGAAGTTATTGGGACTTTCTCTCATCATCTAAAGAATTATCAGAAGTGATTGCTTTTTCCCATCAAAGTTTGAGTGGGTGATATGCACTCCCTGACTTGGTTGGGAATTTGGCAATCTATCTGACTGATACTCTTTAAATATATTGTCATCAACATTCATGTGGTGGGATTAGGGGGCAACTCATTTCAAATTATTTAAAAAGTGTATGCGGAGAAAGATTCACATATTAATTCCCTTTCACTGTCCAAAGTGGCATCAATATTGTGTAAAATGGGCAGTATGCTGCCACGTGAATTTTCTCCTGCTACTTTCTAAAATAGACATTTTCTTAGACATTTTCCTGAAGAGTTTAAATTATAGAAGGTAAAATGCATTCTTTGTTTCTGGTACATCCTGTTCTATTAGTTTGAAGAAATTTAGCCAATGGTGATCACCAAATGTAAGCTGCTGTATCAAATATGTGTTATAACACATATATGTTAAAGCACTTCAGCACATTCTTGTGCCTCCTCAAACAAGTTTGAAAGTTTTTTTTTTTAATTTGCATAAAGTGCTGTATAATTGATGGGACTAAATCAATGTACATTCTGTTAGTTCAATGGTGTTTTTATGGATTGGTATCTTTGGAGACATTCGTGTCTAAAGTCTTTGCTTCTGACTGCCTTACCTTCCTAGAAACCACTTTCCATCTAATCATAGGATCTCAATTATCTTGTTTCAACTTGCTTCTTTATCTGGCCTTTATGTACAACAAATCCCCCTTTTCATTTTATTGCTGAAAGTTAAACCTCTGTCTCATTTTTGCTCAAACACAGATGTGTTAATTTCAGCACCTGACCGTTATTTGTATTTCTCTCTCTGTTGGAATATCAACAAATATTTATTGAGCAAATGATTATGAATATGGCCTTTTGAATTCAGATACAACTAGGATGAGACTTCATCCTATCAATTCAAAGCAGTTTGACCTTGCAATCATAATTCAACCTTTGCAAAATTCACTTTTTTTTTTTCAACTGTGGCTTAGAAATAATGGTGAGTCCTAGCTGATCACCACTAGATAAGAGGATTAGCTGATGTAACATATTTTCTCAATTATTTGCAAAATTACTGGTACAAATAAATACTGAACAATTGTTGGCTCTTTATTAATAATAGTAATGATTGGGTAGTGGTAGTAGAGTAACCATAGTAATGTGCAAAGCATGCTGGATACAGGAAATACAGTGGAAAACACAGGAAGGATGTTATCTCTCCTCTCATGGACTCTGCAGATTAGAGAAGAAAAAGAAAAGTAATCTAATATTTAGAATAAATATTGTACTATACTACTACACAGCAAGGAAGCCAAACTAGTTTTGACATCTCAAGAGGTCTCCCTGACAGAATGGGACTATGAGATAAGGAAATAGAAAAGGTAGTCAGGATAATGGTGGAGGTGAGGGAGAGAAAGGATGATGCTCAGGCAGAAAGAGCAGCATGTATGAGGGTCTAGAAGAAGAGGCAAATTTGAGGAAAGTAAACAGTCTTGCATCTCTAAAGTGTAGCAAGCTGAAAACAGGGGAAATTCTCAAGAGATTAATTCAGAGTTAGGTAGGATTCAGATCATGTGAGGTTCTTTAGACTTCATAAAATACTTTTTACTCTATGTTGAAATCATTACAGAACGATGTTAATCAACAAACAGCCTTGATTGAATTTTTATTTTTGCATATTGTATGTTTCCTAGATATGTGTTAGGCTTCCCTAACACATCATTACAAACCAGGGAGTTTAAGACAACAGAAAGGTGTTCTTACGTTTCTGGAAGCTAGAGGTCTGAAATCAAGGAGTTGGTAGGCAGGACCATGATCTGAAGGCTCTAGGTGAAGATCTTTGCTTGCCTCTCCCTAGCCTCTGTTGAGTGCTGGCAACCTTTAGTTGCCTCTTGGCTTATATGTGCATCCAACTTCCACCTCCATCATCACATGGCATTCTCACTATTGGTCTGGTCCCTCTTTCTACATTTCCCACTTCCTAGAAAGACATCAGTCACTGAGTGAGGGCCCACTCTGATCTAGTCTAGCCTCATATTAACTTGATTATTTTCAAGTAAGCTCACATGCACAGATATTGGGAGTCAGGACTTAAACATACCTTTTTAAGGAATGTAATTCAACCCACAACACTTATTATTATGGCTCTATTTTGGACACTTAATTCTAAGAGAATAATTAGAAACAAAGGGGAGAGTTAGAAGGATTTAGCAGAAGTACAACAAATAAGAACGGTGGCCTTTAATCCCAGCACTTTGGGAGGCCGAGACGGGCGGATCACGAGGTCAGGAGATCGAGACCATCCTGGCTGACACGGTGAAACCCCGTCTCTACTAAAAAAAAAATACAAAAACTTAGCCGGGCGAGGTGGCGGGCGCCTGTAGTCCCAGCTACTCGGGAGGCTGAGGCAGGAGAATGGCGTAAACCCAGGAGGTGGAGCTTGCAGTGAGCTGAGATCCGGCCACTGCACTCCAGCCTGGGCGACAGAGCAAGACTCCATCTCAAAACAAAAAAAAAAAAAAAAAAAAAAAAAAAAAAGAACGGTGGCCTGAACAAGCATTGTGTTAATGGGGAAAGGTGTTTTTCAATTCAAAAATTGAATTCTGGAGGTAGGTTGTGCAAGAGTTGCTTATTGATAAATATGTTGGGAGAGGAATGAGGGAGAGGAAGTCAATGATGATGATAGTTTCTTGCCTGGGCAAGTAGATGAATGGTACACTGAAAAGGGAAATAGTGAAGAGAAGCTGGTATAGGATATCATTGAAAGACCCATCATTCTATTACTTCAGGTTCTTTTCTCTGTCTATAAGGTGCTAGGCAGCAGATACAGAATAGACTCAGACAGTTTAAGGCCTGCCCTCATGGAACTTATGGTTCATGCTAGTCACATAGGAGTTGACATCTGCTTTAATAGGAATTGCATAACATTTTAGAATGTGAATCAAACATCTACTGCAGTCATCAATGTTTTATAAAATTGCAGCTGCATTTGCTTTTGTATCTGTTCATTCCCAGGTTCTTAATAGGATCCCTATCTCTTGAACACTTTCCTGAGCAAAGATTTGTGTTATCTCTTGATATGGTAATTTTCTATTTCTAATTTAGTTCCCTATAAAATCAACCTTTGTATCACCTGGCATTTACTATCTGTACTTCCGTTCTTTTTTGCTGTCTATATAAGTTTTTAACTCTACTTGATCCATTCTTTTCAACTGACTTTCTCATCTTTCCTCCTAGCTGGTTTGTTTGGATAAAACTCTGCTTTGATCCATGCAATGTGTCCAGTCTTTTACTCTCAGCCATGTGATCTTGTCTCTACCATTAGGTTCCTGGGCACACTTCAGTTTGTACCATTATTTGTTGGTTCCAGAGTTTCTGCACCACAGCAGTGATTTAGGGTCTTTTCACAGATCTGGCATTTTTCTCTCCATCATGTACACACAGTGTTTTTAAGTTGAGCATTCATACATTTATTCATTTATCCATTCAACCATTTATGCACTGATTCTCTCATCAGATACACATTGAGCTGCTGCTTCATTCCACTCATTGTACGAGTTCTGTGGAGTCAAAGACTAATGCAATGCAGTTCCTTTTTTAAGAGTTTAGAATGGATATCCAGATGAGTCAACTGACGATACAAACCATGTGATAAATGTGAAGCACAGGTGGAGCACATGTCGTGGACTGGCCAGGTGAGTAGGAGACACATCAGGAAAGGCTGCTCAGGGCAGGAGTTCTAGCAGAGCTAGCCATGAAAATGGTGCTGGTGGGAGGGTGAAGGTGGGAAGGGAAAAATTGAGGGGAAAGGGGCACAGGAGGGGAAAAATAGCAAATATAAATCTCAGGAGGTGAGAGAGAATATGGTCATTCTAAAACTGCAGAAGTGTGTGCTGTGCATGCTGTGAAAAAGTGGGAGAAGAAAAAGATATGACCAGACTAGCTCAAGATCTGTATGCTTGTCTGTCTTATCCTGACCTGACGCCTTGTACTAAGGACTCATTGTCAGCTGTGTTTCCTGCATTGAAACTAAGTCCTGACATTTCTATATTCCCTCATTGTTCTTTAACATCACCTATACAATTTCCTTCATTTAATGTCTATATAGATACGTAAATAGCGATGCGCTTTCAAAGGTAGGCTTATGCCAGGTCATGGGTCCCTGTAAATGCTATGTACCATGCCGAAGAGTCTGGCAGTTATTCTGTAGACAATAGTAAAGCAAGTTGTGTTTTGAATACAGCTTGAATAAAATGACCACAGCAGTGTTTCAGAGGGTTGACATACTGAAATATTTAGTGGGTGAAGGGTGAAGTCAGTGGCGATGGGCCAGTTGAAGACCATCTCATGCAGTGATTGAGAACATGGACTCTGGGTACATGTTGTGGGTTTGTACTGATAACCCAATTACTAGGAGTATATTTTGGGAAAGTAACCTTAGTTCTCTGTGCCTCAAAATAGAGATTATAATGGTGGTAGTGACTATTACAAAGCATAGTTGTGTGGATGAAATTAATGAAGACAAGTAAAGCACTTATAATATTGGACAATAATAAATTACTATTATTGGACACAAAGAAGTCCTCAACTAATGTTACTTTATTATGTTACCAAAATAGATCTTGAGCATAGAGATCCATGGTAGTAAAGCCATGATTCATTTAAAAATAAATCCTTCGAAGCTGTATTTATGTAGTTAGAGTCCATATAATGCTAGTAAATTAAAATAACTGTTAGTTTTTCATTATTCCTAAGGCTGCCATTACAAACGACCAAAAACTGGGTGATTTAGAACAACAGGAATGTATTCTCACAGTTCTGCAGGCTAGAAGTCCAAAGCAAGGTGTTAACAGAGCCATGCTTCTACTGTAGCCTGTAAGAGAAAGTCCTCATTTGGCTCTTCCAGCTTCTGGTATCCCCAGATCATCCTGGGTTTGTGTCCAGTATTCGCATGTCATTCTTCCTATGTCTCTTTGCATAGACTCCCTCTATACATGTCTGTGTCCAAATTTTTCTTCTCTTTTTTTTCCTTTCTTTTTTAAAAAATAAAAACACCTGTTATATTGGATTAAGAATCATTCTAATAACCTAATCTTCACTTGATTACATCTACAAAGACCCTATTTTCAAAAGGGGTCACATTCTGTGTTACTGGAGGTTGGGACTTCAACATATCTTTTTCAGGGGAACACAGTTTAATCCATAACATCACTCCTGCAATTATTGTGAAATACTAAAATTTCTAAAATGTGACCAGTGAGGCTGAGTTTGAGCAAGTAAACAGTATTGCTGCTCACCACAATTAGTAACATGGGCTTTATTTTCTGTATTTGGTCAAGGACCTAGAATCAATCAACAGGGCAATGTGTTTTAAATAAGGAAGTAGTAAAGAAAACTAGTGAACTTATTTTTTCTTATTGAGAAATGAAACAAATTTGATTTGTGATTCATTATTCAAATATCAGTGAAACCAGAATACCGTAACAGGATTTTCCAATGTCATTTGGTGGAAATGAAACATAAAAACTATGATAGAGAAAAATATTAGATCTGAAATGGGTATGAGAATTCTCAATAGCACCTTGCACTTCAGAGAATTAACATTGTGAGCTGCTTTTCCATGAGGAACACGTTTATATCTAATATAACACATTAGGGAAGAGTGTCAGGTCATACATTCATCACATTCACACACACACACCCCCACACAAATAATGTAGTGGTACTTGTACATTAATCCACATTTTTCACATTTAAACTCCATTGCTGGAAACCAGAGGAGGGAAACAGTAACTGGAAATTGGAAAAAGAAATTTATAATCATATTTAACACTTTTATGCCTAATAATCAGAAAAAAAGTATCACTTTTGAATTTGGAAGATTAGTAGAACAAGGAGGGAAGTAATTGAGTTTTAGGTATTTATTAAGACATGCAAATAATGAATAATAGAATCATTGGAAAATAATTTGAGAAATTGGAGTAGCAAGTTTTGAGAGATTAAAGAACTAAATAAACAAGATTTTTCATTTTTCCTGTACTGCATTAAACTCATATTGACTTTTTTTTGCATATGGGAAAGGGGTGGAGAAATTGAAAATAAAAATATTAATGACAATTTTATCAGCTAATAATCCAGTTTTGCTTCCTATAAAATAAACAACTCTGAGAGATGGTCAGTAGTAGATAATTAACAGGACCAAAATTTTTTGATGTCATTAATACATAACTTGAGGATTATCTGAAGAATGAAGATAGATGAAAAAAATTAAAATATTTCATGAAAAGAATTAGAGATAAGATGGATGAGGAAGTATTACTAACCTTGCTCCTTCAAATAAAAAAAAAAAAGATTATAACCGAAATACGCAATCTTCAGAACTTAGACTTTAGGACAATTTATTACTCAAAAATTAAATATTGGCTGCAGCAAATTGATTTATTACCAGAAATAGTGTTACATATCAGGAACAAATGAAAAAGAGAAGGGAATAAAAATTTCATAGATATCTGCTAGGTGAGGCACTTTATATATGTTATTCAATTGCATTTTTATAAAAAATAACTCTGTAAACTATTATTTCCATTTGATACGTGAGGCAATGAAGGCAAAGAACATATAAGTAGCCAGCCCATGGGTATAACTAGTGAGTGTGGAATCATTATTCACGTATTTTTTTAAAGTCCAAGCCTTTCTCACACCAACATAAAGAATTCCCAAGGAAAAAAAATTCTAAAATTGATAGATAACAATGTCACATTTTTTATTCAATTGAATTTCCAAAGGCCTAGTGACTTTGACAGCAATTCCCCAAGGCAGCCCTTACTTGTTTTGGGAAATGCTGGTCCATGTCTTTGGAATACAGTAGAGAAAATAAACATAACAAATAACATGGAATAATACACTTGACATGATGATGTTCCTGAGAAAGTACAATTAGGTAATATCAGCATCTTCATTTCCACATATTATTGAAATGGCAAGTCCACAACTATGGCCAGAATTCTGAGACTGGCTCAAGGCCCTGCATTTGTTCCTGCTGAGCGGGACTGAGGATGGGTCACAGACTTTTCAGAGAAGCTGTCCAGCATTAAATAAGGTGCTAAACCCATTCCAGTCTAGTTTCTCCCATACATTCCAGCTTTCTTTCTGTGGCTGCTTCATCAACCCCAGATTCCCATAATTTCAGTTTTTCCTCTGAATCTCATTTCTGTATTCCTTCTTTTTCCCTTATTTGGATTTGCTTTTCCCCCTATGATATTAGTCCCTGAACTTAGGCTGCCCCTGCTCTATTCAGAAGGTTAAGTGGAAACAATATGGGCAAAACACTTTAAAGGGAAATGACCTTATTTATACTCAGATGATTCCAAAGAAAAATTCTGTGGTTTTATTATTTTGTATATGTCAAATGCAAATTTATTGGAATAAAATCAATAAGCGAAGAAATAAAAATAAATTGCGACTAACACATTAACTATGATTAAATTGTTATTCCAATGCCTTGAAATGGAAAGTTCATGAGGAACCTTTTGAGATAATTTAACTTAAAGCCCAAAGGATCAAGATATGTAGCAATATAGACGAAAAAGCATTCTCTATAATTAATGGCAAATGTTTTTTGTCATAGTTCAAATAAAGTAAGCACTTACATAATTTTGTATTATATTTTTACATATAAAATGAGCATGATGGCCACTCTCTAAGATGTTCCCTAAAGATAGTTTTCTCTGAGAATTCATACCCATCTATTTATGCCCATTGAATCAGGACTGACTTGAGTTCCCGATAGAATAATGCAGAAGTGATGACATGTAACTTTCAAGACTAGGTTATAAGAGGCCTTGCAGCTTCTTCCTTGTTTTCTTGCACTGCTAAGTCTGGGGAGAGCCAGCTGCCGTGCCATTAAAACACCAAAGTATCCCGCATAGAGAAGAACCAACTTGGCAGTCTTGAGATGAAAATATCTTTGAAGTGGATCTGCCAGTCCCAGACAAGCCTTCCAGATGACTCAGCTCTGGCTAATATCAGACTGCAATCTCAGAGCCCCTGCTATGTTTCTGAATTTCTGATCTCCAAAAAAAGGATTAGAGACAATAAATATTTATTGTAAGTTTAAATCACTAAGTTTGGGGTGATTCGTTATGCAGCAATAGATAACTTGATACAGTTAGATAAAGTGATACATCAACCAGACAAAAAAAAAAAAAAAAAAAAAAATTCAGTTTGTTGCTTTTTCCAAAAGCAATGTTTGAAATCATCTACAATGGTTTCTTCTAAGGAAAATATTTGGGATTACTATACATAATGGCTAACAATTATCAGTAATCAGTGGGGAATGGAACAGAGACACAAGTGCCATTCTGAAAAATCCTTTTCAAACTTCGGTAGTCGGAATAGTGTTTTAGATTATCATATAAAAACTTCATAAGGCAATAAAATTAAATTCATTCATTTGTTTATATAATCAGTAAATATTAACTGAGCACCGTATGTGCTGGCCACTTATGTTCAGGTACTGGAGATGAAATAGCAAATAGTACAGCTTCCTCCATGAAGTTCACAGTCAATATATCAATACATTTTAATGTTGAATTAAAATTAAGTAGGGTCTCTTATTTGCATTTTTATCTTCTCACGTAACACATTAAAAAACTATATTTTCTTTAGTTTTATATTAGTCATTAAAAAGTTTCCTCTCAATTCCATGGTTCTGATGAGGGGCCACCTGGTTTCCTAGTATTACTGAGAGAAGAAAGAAAATAACAATTGTAAAACTACTCTGTTTTTAAGAGAAATTATGGAGTTATGATTGGGCTTGTTCATTCATTCATTCATTCATTCATTCATTCATTCATTCATTCCAGAAGCATTTATCAAATATCATCTATGTATCTTCAAGCCTTGAAGTATATTTTCATATTACAGAATATAAAAATGACAAAATACTGATAACTTTCGTATCATCAAAAAAGTTTAATACATTTATTATGCTCTGTTTTGAAAATCTGTGACAGATAAAATCAGTGTTTTTATTGAAAACTTAAAAAGTAATTTTAAACATTTCAGCATGTGGTTGATAGGTACAGCAAACCACCATGGCACACGCACACCTGTGTAACAAACCTGCACGTTCTGCACATACATCCCGGAACTTAAAGTAAAATTAAAAAAAAAAAAAACTTCAGCATTTAATGATATCACAGGAGAAATCAGATGCTATTATCTTCTTTTATTTTAAAATGTATGTTTATTTAAGAGGGAAATGCAGTAGATTAGAAGTATTTTGGGGTTAATATTTTACTTTCTGTGAAGGAATAATTGGAAAAAGGATACTAAGAAGCCTGGAATATAGTGGTCAGTCAATAATGCATTTCATAATAATTATATTTTGGCTTTACAAATAGGTGACCAATTATTTTACCTCTTAATTAAAAATTCATGCATAAATTACTATTATGGATTCCTCATTTTTATTTGAAAGATAGATGCATATATATACATGTATATATGCCTTTTGGGTTGTGCTGTGTGTTTGAATATAGATGTATTTCAAGCATGAATTATATTATCTGAAAAGAGCCTTCATTAGAAGAGAAATTATTTCTAAAAATTTTCTCCTTAACACTCATCCAACTTAATTTGAAACTATTCAAACCCAAACAAAAGAATAATTCATAGTTCAGTTTCAGGCTTATAGTTAATTAACAATTTCAATAAAGAAGTGGTTTATTAGGTGTCTCACTCAAGTGCTTTAGGCTAATACCAGAAACAAAAAAGTTAAATTAGAGTAAAAGTGGAACAAAATTTCAAAAAATTCTGTTTAATGTATCTCTTTGCTTTCCTAGGAACCCTGAAATTATTACTTTTCAGCACAGTGAACTTAATGACATGCTTTTTCTTTCCCTGGTGACTTCCTATAGCTTAATTAGCTGATTCAGGTCAACCACCTGGTTCATCAGTTTTTGAACATCTGAGACTTAGTCTTAAATTCCCTTTTGAGAAATGAATTCCCATCACAAGGGCCTCGTGGGTGTGTATGTGTGGGAAAATAATTTTGAGCAATTAGAAATTAATGATGACCTTGCAGGGGATGGAAGAGGACATAATCATAAAAGTTGAACATACATCACTGGGAATGAGTAATGCACTACCATTAGCGTAATTGGCTAGCATTAAAATGGAGATACCTACAATTATTAAGGTTTAGAAACTTTGAGGAAATCAGGAGGTACTGGAAGGTGCAACCTGAGATTTTACTCCTAGAAATCTCGTCAGTGATAATTTGAAATTATATATACATGAAATTGTTAAATTGGAATCTGGAGAATAATTCTAATAGAGCAAAAATAGAAAAATACACTGAAAATGAAAGTATCACGTAATATTGCTGTATGTCAGACACTTATTAAAAATAGGAATCTATATCTTGGACTAGGTGTTTCGACCACACCAGAAAGCACCTCCTAACTGTGCGCTTAGAAAAATTGTTCTTAAAAATGAGTAGAGGCCGGGAGCGGTGGCTCACTCCTGTAATCCCGGCACTTTGGGAGGCCGAGGCGGGTGGATCACCTGAGGTCAGAAGTTTGAGACCATCCAGGCCAACATGGAGAAACCCCGTCTCTACTAAAAGTACACAAATTAGCCAGGCATGGTGGTAGGCACCTATAATCTCAGCTACTCAGGAGGATGAGGCAGGAGAATTGCTTGAACCCAGGAAGCGGAGGTTGCAGTGAACGGAGATCACAACACTGTACTCCACCAGCCTGGGTGACAACAGCGAGACTCTGTCTCAAAAAAAAAAAAAAAAAAAAAAAGGAGAGTATAATATTTAGTACTTCATAGGCTTATTATAAGGAATGAATGATTTAATAATAGTACGTGCATGTCTTACTTTTCTGTTGCAGGTAACAAGCCAAACTTAATGTCTTTGAATAATATTTTATTGTTTCTCATGGTCACAGGCATTGACCGGGCTTGGCTGGGCAGCTCTCTTCTGAAGTTGTAATCGGATGTTGTCTGTGGTTGCTGTCATTTAAATGCTCAAAGTGGCTGAATGTCCAACGTGGCTTACTGACATAGTTGGCAGGTAATGCTGATTGTCCTGTGGGCACTCAGCCCATGGCTTGGGCAGAATCAGCTACATAATTTACAGAACCTACCTAGTGCAAAAGGAAAGTATGGAGTTTCTTGTTAAAATTATTAAGAAGTTCAAGATGGTAACAGCGCAGGTTGCATGCTCATGAATCGGGCTCTGGGCTGGGATTTCTCACAATAAAATGGCTGGGTTCTAAGAAGCATTCCAAGACCAAGCATTCTAAAAGGCCCAAAGTTCTAAGGCTTTTCATAACCTAGTAGGTCACGATTCTAATTGTCAAAAGGAAATCACAAAGCCAGCTCAGGTTCGAGAGAGGGAAATTAGATGCTATCTCTTAATAGACAGCATGCTTGTATAGGGAAAGAAATAATTGATGGCAGTCATAGTTGGAAATTACTAAATGACCTTGAGGTTTTATTATAATTATTCAGGGAGATAACCCATATTAGTTAGTTAGCAGAGTGCCTGTACTGTAAAAATGCTTATGTAACTGTTATCATTATCCTGGATTATAAATTTGGAAAAGAACCAATGTACCATGACTGTAGATCTGCAATCTATCTGCTTGAATTAAATACATGTTATCAAATTTTATTTTTACTCTTCTATGAAATGTCTTGTGAAAATAGTTTTTAAAACATCAACATTTATTGCTGCTTAATTTTGTAATGACCAAAGCACGTTCCTAAATTAATTATTAATTAGCTTAATGTTTCTCAATGATAATAGACTTTCTCTTTTACCTAAAGGCATTCTTCAGAAATCAATAGTTTAGCTTTGATTTTTCTGCCTATTAAATAACCACCTATAGTCTATTGTCTTGCTGTATTTATCACAGATGAGTGCAAAACAACAACAACAAAAAATAAATTGCTTTACTATAGTACCTTTTCTTTACACTTTGCCATAAAGTGCCACATTCTTTGAATGCATCTCAGCTAGTGTGTAACTTGAGATTACAGATTACAAAAGCTTTTTATAATCTTTAGTCATTTAACACTACCTAAATCTTATTTGATGGCTTTTCTTTTCAGTTTGTACCAAAAGCAATATAACTTTTAAATTAGGAAGCAAATATCCTTTTATGAATAAGACACTGTTTCTGACATCCAAAGTTTGTTTATAGGCACCAAGAATTTCTGGAAAACTGTGTGTGTAAAGATAGTTATAAGTGAAAAGAAATGCCAAATGATCGTTCAGGACACAACAGAACAGTTTATTTTGTTGTGATAAAGACAAAGGAGGATGGTGAATTACAAAACTATGTTTATTCTCTTGTGCAAGGCTCTTGGAATGTACTAAAAACAATTTTTAAGTCAATATTGCACAAATAATGTCAACCTGGATTGAAGGAGGCCATAAAGCTGAACCCAAGTAAATCTGATTCCATTTTGAATAGTTTATATTTTTTAATGACGTGCTAAGCATTGTAGGCCTTCATATTCAGTTTACAAGAGTTTATTCTTTCTGAACTTTGACCCTTCCCTTATTTGCCCTCGGTTTATTCATTTTTATATTTATTTCTTCTAACATCTCATTTCAAAGATGCCTTATATATCATAGGTATCAAATACATTAACTTTTTAAAATAATTTCAACTTTAAAATTAGATTCATGGAGTATATATGTAGGATTGTTACATGGATATATTGAGTGATGCTGAAGTTTGAGGTATGATTGATCCTGTCACCCTGGTAGTGAGCATAGTATCCAACAGTTTTTCCGTCTGTCCCTCCCTCATCCAGTAGTTCCCAGTGTCTGTTGTTGCCATCTTTATGTGTACCTGATGTTTAGCTTCTACTTTTAAGTGAGAACATGTGGTATTTGGTTTTCTGTTCCTGCATTAATTTGCTTAGGATAATTGCCTCCAGTTGCTTCCAACGTTGCTGTGAAGGGCATGGTTTCATTCCTTTTTATGGCTGTGTAGTATTCCACGTGTATATGTACCACATTTTCTTTATCCCGTCCACCACTGATGATCACCTAGGTTGCTCTCTTTGCTATTGTGAATACTGCTGCTGTGATGAATATGTGAGTCCATGTGTCTTTTTGGTAGAACAATTTCTTTTGGATATATACCCAGTAATGGGATTGCTGGGTCAAATGGTAGTTCTGTTTTAAGTCCTTTGGAGTTCCTGAGCCGTCTCCAAACTGCTTTCTACAGTGGCTGAACTAATTTACATTCCCTACGAAGTGTCTTTTCATGTCTTTTGCCCACTTTTTAATGGGGCTACTTGTTTTTTGCTTGTTGACTTAAGTTCCTTATGAATTCTAGATATTAGACCTTTGTCAGATGCATCATTTGTAAATATTTTCTCTTATTCTGTAGACTGACTCTTAATCTGTTGATAGTTTGTTTTGCTGTGCATAAGCTCATTAATTTAATTAGGTTGCAACTGTCAATTTTAGTTTTTGTTGTAATTGCTTTTGAGGACTTAGTCTTAAATTCTTTCCCAAGGCCAGTGTTCAGAATGGTGTTTCCTAGGTTTTCTTCCAGAATTCTTACAGTTTGAGGTCTTACATTGAAATCTTTAATTCATCTTGAGTTAATTTTTATATATGGTAAAAGTTAGGGGGTCCAGTCTCTTTCTTCCGCATATGGCTAGACAGCTATCCCAGGACCATTTATTGAATAGGGAGTCCCGTCTCCATTGCTGATTTTTGTCGACGTTGTCAAAGATCAGAAGGCAGTAGGTGTGAGGCTTTATTTCTGGGCTCTCTATTCTGTTCCATTGATCTGTGTATCTGCTTTTGTACTAGTACCATGCTGTTTTGGTTATGGTATCTTTATAGGACAGTTTGAAGTCGGGTAGTGTGATGCTTTCCTGGCTTTGTTTTTTTCAGTTAGCATTGTTTTGGGTATTTGGCTCTTTTTTCATGCCATATGAATAGATTTTTCTAATTCTGTGCAAAATGACATTGGTAGTTTGATAGAAATAGTATTAAATCTGTAGATTGCTTTGGGCGGTATGGCCATTTAAACAACATTGATTATTCCAATTTATGAGCATAGGATGTTTTTTCATTTGTTTGTGTCATCTGTGATTTCTTTTGGCAGTGTTTTTCAGTTCTTGTAGAAATATTTTACAACCTTGGTTAAATGTATTCCTAGGTATTTCATTTTTTGGCTATTGTAAGTGGGAGTGTGTTCTTGATTTGGCTCTTAGCTAGGACATTATTGATGTATATAAATGCTACTTTTTTGTATATTGATTTTGTATCCTGAAACTTTACTGAATTTGTTTATCAGCTCCAGGAGCCTTTGGCTTCTGGATTCTAGGTATGAATTCTATGTGATTCTATATGATCCTAGGTATAGAATCATGTTATTAGTGAAGAGTGATCGTTTGACTTCTTGTTTTCCTATTTGGATGCCTTTTATTTCTTTTACTTGCTTGATTGCCATGGCTAGGACTTCCAGCACTATGTGGAATAGGGGTGGTGAGAGTGGGCATCCTTGTCTTTTACCAGTTCTTTAGGGGAATGCTTCCAACTTTTGCCTATTTAGTATGATGTTGGCTATGGGTTTGTCGTAAGTGGCAGTTATTATTTTGAGGTAATTAACAGTTTTTGATTGAAGTAGAATATACATAAATTACATATGCTGTAAGCACACATAGGAGTGAATTTTTGAACACATCTTTGTATCCAGCACCCAGAAGTTATTCATCTGACTCTTTCCTATGACTAACGCAGCCCTTTCCCACCAAAGATAACCACTGTCCTAACTTCTGACTACATATATTAGATTTCCTTGTTTGCTTATTTTATATAAATGAAATCAAATAGCATGGGATCTTTTGTGTGTGGCTTCTTTTGCTCAGATTCATATTTGTGAGATTTATCCACATTGTTGCATGTTGTACTATAATCTATTCTCATTGCTCTACAATATTCCATTATGTGATAATGCTTCAAGTTATTTATCTATTCTATCATTGTTAGGCATCTGGGTTGTTTCCAACTTGGAGCTTTTGTAAATAGTGCAACCATAAACATTCTCATACATATCTTTTAGTGAATATCACAACATAATTCTAGCAGAAGAACTGCTGGGTCATATATATATATGTGTGTATGTATATGTATACACACACACGAACACACACATGTTTATATATGTAAACATATATTTCTGTTTATACATACATGTACATGTTTAGCTTTAATAGATACTAACAGTTTTTTAAGTGGCTGTACCCATGAAGACTGTCACCAATGATGTATTAGAATTCTAGTGGCTCTACATTTTTGTAATTTTGGTATTTTTACCTCTTTAATCTTAGTCATTCCATCAGAGGGTAGCCCTAACGACTAATAAGGTTAAGTGCCATTACATATGTTTATTGGTCATTTGGTTTAATTGCTTTTGTGAAATGTGTTCACATGTTCAAGTCACTTTTGTGCTTTGTGTGATGTAGGCCTCGTTGGTCACGCATTACTTACTAAAGAGATAATCCACTCTCCACTGTAACACAGTGCCAACTTTGTCATGAAATTGGTGACTGTTCCAACATGGCACGTGTATACAACAAACCTGCATGCTGTGCATGTGTACCCTAGAACTTAAAGTATAATAAAAACAACAACAACAACAAAAAGAAATTGGTGACTGTTATTTTTAGGTCTATCTCTGTATCCTCAATTCTGTTGAACTATTCTTGTACCAAATCCAGTTTGTCTTAAATAACTGAAACACCATTTCCATTAAAATAACTTGAGTAACTTAGATTCTTTAAAAAGGAGCAAAAAATTATAATGTTTTTCTTTGTAAAAATAATAATTCTAGAATAGTAAGTATAAATTCAAATTTAACATATCGAATAATAAAAATGTCCAGCACTTTTCATTTGGATATGAAACATACTCCACTGCATGAAACATGAATAATGTAACAATATGCCATCCATTTAATAATGTTCACTCAGTAACTAGAGTGTGCTAAACACCAGTAATAAAAATGACGTTTCTAAGACATACGCTTTGTTTTCAGCATGTCTGTAGAGGGAGATAGGCATATAAAGAGATCAAGCACATTATAAGGTGATATGCTATTTCTGTAAAATAAACATCTAATATTCTTGGGTTTGATGGGGATGAAGACATGTGAGCTGAAATAAAATTTGAAGGAAATTTCAATGGCAGCTCTCAGAAGACTAGATGGAGGCCTTGAAAACTGAGATGGATTCTTCCAGTTTACTGTCTTCTAGAACAATAAAATTATGGAAAAACAGAGGGAAAAATGGAAGAGATTGAGGAAAGTGTCAGGTAATGGACTTTAAGCTAGTTAGTCCAGGAAGTGAACAGAAGAAACTGCTGATGGGAATAAAATAGAGGGGCTAGGAATTGGAAATTCCTATGAGAAAAAAGAGAGGTGCAATGGGAGATAAAGAATAAGACAGCAGAAAAGATAGGAGGATGTGGGTGGAGAGCAGAGTTCTTTAAATGCAAATAGTGTGTGGATGACTTATCTAAGATACTGATATAAGAGTGAAAGACTTCAGAGGAAATGAGGTCAAAGTCACTAAAAATGAGGAAAATTAATGGAAGAATTAGGGTGTCAGCTGGGTCTTACGGATGCATGTTGAAGGAACTCAGGACAGTGGCAGAACACGGAGTGGGAGGAAACAGTGATGCTGGTACTAAGGTCTTCAGTGAATGAAAAGGAGAACAGGGATTGTTATTAAATAGCTGAGGATATGAAGACTGTGTTATTACCAGACGTAATTAATTTTAGTGTGTCAGTGACTGAGAAATGGCCTGGAAGTGCATTTGAGAAGCAAGAATGGTGATCTCCTCATCTAAAAACTCTGGAATGAGTGTATTCTGTGGTAATGAGCATCTTCCAATTAAGAGGACTACAGGGGAGATGGTATCCTCAGGGAAAGCCAAGTTTCTCTTAGGCAGGAACGTAATGGGAAGATATTGAGGGTGACTGGGATTCCTGGAGGTATAGTTAAAAGTTTTAGAAGAAAAGACAGCAGTAGGAGCTAGATTGGCACCAGGGAAGGACATACAGTACAGCAGACGAAAGTTTAAGAAAAGAGCAGATAGATGAGGATGAAGGTATTTGTGAGGCACTGTGGCATTAACAGACTTCAAGAATTTCAAAATACATGGACCCAGAGATCCCTTGGAAGATGAGTTCTGGTAGATATCCTTGGGACTGGTTGTCTCTTCTATAGACATTTTAAGTGTAGTGAACAGAATCCTTGATGAAAAAATGCATGAAGTAATCTCAGAAATTGTTATTTTGTTCTGTATGAAAAAAACCTAGGATTTAATTGGAAAAATAGATGGAATGGAAGAAAAGAAACTGATGGCAGGAAAATCAGTTGGAATAACTACTAGCAGTAATCTAAATAAGAGAAGAAAAAGATGACAGCAATTAGGATAGAAAGTATCCAGATTTTACAGACACTTCAGAGGTAGAAACAAGATTTGTTCTTGGATATGGATATAGGATTGGATATGGGTAGTGAGAGAGAAGTTGTAGTTGAGGTTCATCTACTTCCCAGATCAGAAGTCCAAGTGGACGTCTGGCAAGTTGATGATCCAAAGAAAATAGAGGAGTTAATGCATACTTAGGCTGAATATTATGGCTATCTCTTTTTCATGCCTCCCCAACTCCACTATCTTTTATATGAAAACAATTCCATGTATCCATTGGAGATAGATCCTGCCTCCTTTCTATAGTCCATGCTTTTTTTTTTTTTTTTTAAAATACTTTAAGTTCTAGGGTACATGTGCACAACGTGCAGGTTTGGTACATAGGTATTTATATACCATGTATGCCATGATGGTGTGCTGCACCCATTAATTCGTCATTTACATTAGGTATATCTCCTAATGCTATCCCTTCCCCCTCCCCCCACCCCATGACAGGCCCTGGTGTGTGATGTTCCCCTTCCTGTGTCCAAATGTTCTCGTTGTTCAATTCCCACCTACGAGTGAGAACATGAGGTGTTTGGTTTTCTGTCCTTGCAATAGTTTGCTGAGAATGATGGTTTCCAGCTTCATCCATGTCCCTACAAAGGACATGAACTCATTCTTTTTTCTGACTGCATAGTATTCCATAGTGTATATGTGCTACATTTTCTTAATTCAGTCTATCACTGATGGACTTTTGGGTTGGTTCCAAGCCTTTGCTCTTGTGAATAGAGCTGCAATAAACATACATGTGCATGTATCTTTACAGCAGCATTATTTATAATCCTTTGGGTATATACTAGTAATGGGATAGCTGGGTCATATGGTATTTCTAGTTGTAGACCCTTGAGGAATTGCCACACTGTCTTCCACAACTGAACTAGTTTACAGTCCCATCAGCAGTGTAAAAGTGTACCTATTTCTCCACATCCTCTGCAGCACCTGTTGTTTCTTGACTTTTTAATGATAGCCATTCTAACAGGTTTGAGATGGTATCTCATTGTGGTTTTGATTTGCATTCCTCTGATGGCCAGTGATGATGAGCATTTTTTCATGTATCTGTTGGCTGCATAAATGTCTTCTTTTGAGAAATGTCTGTTCATACCCTTCACCCACTTTTTGATGGGGTTGTTTGATTTTTTCTTGTAAATTTGTTTGAGTTCTTTGTAGGTTCTGGATATTAGCCCCTTGTCAGATGAGTAGATTGCAAAAAATTTCTCCTATTCTGTAGTTTGCCTGTTCACTCTGATGGTAGTTTCTTTTGCTGTACAGAAGCTCTTTAGTTTAATTAGATCCCATTTGTCCATTTTGGCTTTTGTTGCCGTTTCTTTTTGTGTTTTAGACATGAAGTCTTTGCCCATGCCTATGTCCTGAATCGTATTGCCTAGGTTTTCTTTTAGGATTTTTATGGTTTTAGGTCCAACATTTAAGTCTCTAATCCATGTTGAATTAATTTTTGTATAAGGTGTAAGGAAGGGATCCAGTTTCAGCTTTCTATATATGGCCAGCCAGTTTTCCCAGCAGCATTTATGAAATAGGGAATCCTTTCTCCATTTCTTGCTTTTGTCAGGTTTGTCAAAGATCAGATGGTTGTAGATGTGTGTTATTATTTCTGAGGGCTCTGTTCCATTGGTCTATATCTCTGTTTTGTTACCAGTACCATGTTTAAATGTAGCTGACTCCATTGCCAGTACCACAGATGGCAAATCACAATATGGGATATTCTTGGTATATATTGATACATTGGGAGGAGAGGATCTCTTTTTAGGTTTGGACCTGCTGAGAAGAAATGTAATTCTGAAGCTGCTGACCATACTACAGAATGGAGCCAGAACAGAAGACAGCTGAGCCCTGAGATGAAAAGCTAGATTATGATGACATTTGTTAGGAGCCTTTTAATGAAATCATTACTAAAGCTAATGAGTTCCTTGGAATTTTCTGATACACAGCCAAAACATTTATTCTCTCTTCTCTCCTTTTCTCCTCTCCTCTGAAATTTGTCATTTTTTTGTGTGTGTGATTTTAACAATATAAAAGTTCTGACTAATATAATTGAGAAGCAAGTATGGGCAGATTCTTTTTCATTAGAAATATTAAATTCTAGGTACCTGTACTAAAATCTGATAAAGATGGCTAGTGGGCAATTAAATATAGGCTCTAAAGCTCAGAAGAAAAGTCAGGGTCAGAGATAAAAGTAAAATGTATATAAAAGGTTTTTGAAGTCAGGGATTCAGAAAATTCATTCAGCATGAGCAAAGAGAACCAGACTCAAGGATATGATCTCAGTCCAAGGACAGGGTCACAGAAAAGGCTGGCATTTAGAGGCTAGGGCATTGAGCAGGCAAAAAAAAAAAAAAAAAAAAAAAAAAAAAAGCAGAAAGAATAGCAAGAGAGGCTGACAGCTGCGAAAGCTGATCATAACCGTATGGGTGGGAAGCAAATTTCTAAGGCCAAAGCACTTTGAAATTTAGAAGATGCAATCAAAGCACCCTAGACAAACTGTCACTGTGTAGGAATAACACAAGGAGCTGTCCTAGAATGTAAACCAACTCAGCACGCTGCTTAGTTCAGCTAACTTTTGTTTTTATTTTTGTTTTGTAACAAGACTTTCTCCATGTGAAGGAAACAATGTGTAGATTTGTGCTCTGGCACGGGCTTCTTATCTCAGACCCAGTAACAGTTTGCTGATTATACCTTGAGCAGCGTTGCTCTAGATCAAATGTCTCTCTGTTGGTGATTATTCTGCAATATAATCAGTTAGATCAGTTAACATCACTTATTGTCGGGAAGACAGATTGCAAATTATTTCAGTATTTTACATTAGATAAGATAGATTGCAAAGTTATTAAATTATTGCATGGAATGAAAATAGGAAATGAACTAGGCATATACAGACTAATAAGCCTGGAAGTGCTGGTGAGGAGCAAGAATGTTGATCTCGTCTATCAATCCTGGAATGAGCGCAATCTGTAGTAATGAGCGCAGTCTGTAGTAATGAGCATCTTCCAGTTCAAAGGGTTATATGGGAAATGGTATTCTCCAGGACTTTGTAATGAAGGGATTTCCAGATTAATTTTGAAAAAAAAAAAAACTTAGCTAGAATAAGTTTGCTAAAAGTTTTTACTTGGACTCTGATGTCTAAACCCCATCATCAGAGCTGTCTGTGAGTAGAAGGACTGAGGTGGGAGGGGCAGAGGGTGGTCTGCTCAGGGACCACCTTACCTCTGTGCTACTCCTTAAGGCACCAAAAGGAGCCAGGGGTTGCACATTTCACAGTTTGAAAACCACTGGGGTGGTCAATAAAAAGCAATTAGCTTTGAATTCTGCGTTGACACTTGCATCATGCACTTTCTGGCTCTGTGACCTGAAGAAAGCCACTTACGCTCCTTGAGGCTCAGTTTTCTAATCTATAAAACTAGGATAACAATAGCGTTTTGAAGGAGTGGTTCTGATGATCTAATCCGTTGGTATAAGCGAATGTGCCTTGTGCGATTTTAAGGACTTGACAGAGCAGGTTAATCTTTCATTCAGAGAGGGCCTCTCCGGTTTTCCCCACAGGCCCACGTGCCACAGGGAGCTCTGGCAGCAGAAACTGTGCCGCCTCAAGTTAATGCTTGCATATCTCAAGTTTAATAGCTACCCCAAACCTGGTTGCTTCTAGGCATGTGAATGAGCACCGTTTTGTAGTGGAGTCTCGTCATCATGGGCAGGGACTTGCTACTGTGTGCCAGGGGTCAGAGTCCATGCATGTTAACAGCACTACCAAGGGTACAACCTAAACCTTCAGTCTCAAAGGTCTGACATAACAAGAAAGGAAATCTTTTTTTTTTTTTTCTTAGCAGTTTAATTCAGAACTCTAGACTTCTTGACACTCTTTTTGAGTCTCCCTTATGTTTATTATTTCTTGAACTTCCTATCTAATTTCTTTCTTTTCTCAACCTTACCTCTTTCTTCCTGCTTTTCTTCATCAATTGCTCCCTCACTCCACATATTGATCTGGTATTTTAATGATGATTAGAAGTCATGCATATGTACAGTAGGTTTCCGGAAATTTAGAAACTGTACATATATCTTTCCTTACTTGTCATGTGTTCTTTTTGATTAAAAATGGCATTACTAAGTTTCCTCCCTTTCCTCATTCTCTTTGTTCCAATTTACATTGAATTACAAAAGAAAAATCAGTTCCAACTTCAAACACTGAAGATGCCATATCCTCCAGAAAATGCCAAAGCATATGACTCATCTTTCAAAGGCAATCTTTAAACAAAAGTTGCAAAAGTACTTTGACTAATGACAATCATGCTAAAGTAATAAATCCAAGAGCCATTATTAATCACTTTAGTATATAGCACTTACTCAGTTCCATTGTGTTATTAAGTCTTAATTATTATGATACCTATACGAAGGAGATAACACTATTATCCTCAGTTTACTGATGGGAACATGGAGGTACAGAATGGTTGAGTTAATTTCTCAGGGTCACACAGCTAGGAAATGAGGAGGTAGTATTCAAACCTTGGCTGACTGCAGAGACTGGCTTTTAGCAATACACTTATCATAAAGTAAGTTCATAGTTTCCAAGGTGACTGATTTGTCAAATGATTAATACCAATTGCTCTCCTTCCCAAGATAAAAGTCAAAAAGATAGAGTTAAGAAGAAGAAAGCCTTTGCACTGGTCTGACTCACTGGTAGTTTTATGAAACAGTATATAGAAAATGGAATATAATTTTCATTGATTTATGTACTCTCAGATTCTCCACAGCAGAAGGCTTTAGAGGACTCAGCAGATTGCTCCCTAATCATCCAAATCCAGGCATTTTCTCATGACTAAAAGTTTGTAATATTTTCAAACTATTTAGAGATTGGCAGCTGGATACACTATTAATTCCTTTTGGAACATCCCACTTAAGATGGGCTTTAATGCATGCAGCATTTTAGTTTTAATTAAAATACTTAGTGCAGGGAGTATTTATTAATAATTCTAACAGCAGCAGATGGCCTGCTTATGTGTTGTAACAATCTTTACCCAAAATCAGTCAAAATAATTAACAAAATGTAAATTATTAAGCACTTAAATATGTATTATGTATCATTACCATTCCCATAACATATTTTAATCTTTTATGAGTAAAAAAATGACAGTTAAATAAGAATATATAGAATATTGCATACCAAATGTTCAGAAAACTAGTTTCTGAAAAGAGTTTCTTGTTTTGTTACATTAAAAATATCATTTGTATTGGTAGCATTTTCTAGCATTCCTGCTGCCTAGAAATGGAGTTAAAGACAAAACTCAATAAACAGAATTGTTCTTTGGTGAGAACATTATCTAAAGTGTTTGCAAAATAATCACATCAAGTATTGAACCGGAACTTGAAAGCCAGGTGTGTCATCATTTTTTGTTGAGACCCTGGAAAGTTCTCAATCTGTCCATTTTTCTGCAATTTGATAGGGTTGCTTTGTCACTTCGCGTCTTAAATTTCTTGAGAATTGTTGGCAGAAACAACCTTCAGTGTATGAAAGTATTTTTCCCTCCATCTCCCCTATCCCTGCCTCATTCTCCAAACGTTGTGCTGCCTCTCAATCTCTTTCTTTGACTCTTCAAATGAATAGTCTTTTCAAATGAATAGTCTTTTCAAGTGAATAGTCTTGCTTTATCTTCCTCACGTTCTTGGGTCGTCAAAGTGAAATGCAGTTTTGAGACTGTCTTGGTCATCTTTGAGCACTTTATACTTACGACTAGGTTTTAACTAGATAATGACATTGAAAGTTACATAGACTGAGGCTGGCGGTGGCCCACACCCGTAATCTCAGCACTTTGGGAGCCCAACGTGGGTGGATCACTTGATGTCAGGAATTTGAGACCAGCCTGGCCAACAGGGCAAAACCCCATCTCTACTAAAAATACAAACAGTATCCAGGTGTGGTAGAGCATGCCTGTAGTCCCAGCTACAGGGAGGCTAAGGCATGAGAACTGCTTGAACTCAGTAGATGGATGCTGCAGCGAGCCAAGATCATGCCACTGCACTCCAGTCTGGGCGACAGAGAGAGACTTTGTCTCAAGAATAATAATAATCATAATGAATAAATAAATAATATAACTAGCAGACTGAAGATTGTTTCATGGTTGGGAATGGACACAACTCATGTACCAATTTGGTGCAGCGTTTGGTACAATATGTGTCTGTCTTAAAATTATGGAAACCTTGAGTTTCATAGCCTAGATTCTAAAAATCATGCTTTGCTGTGGAAACAGTGTTTGTAGACATAGGGATTAAACAACCGCACTTTAATTAAAGTTGTATTTAAATTCAACTTTTAAAACTTATATTAATTCAAGTATTTAAATTCAATATTTTAATTCAAGTCGTATTTAAATGGTATTTTTAAATTGTAATGTCAGCGGTAAAAGAGAACTTAAAGGTCATTTCAACTGTGTGACTTTGAATTTTGTCTTCATAGGCAATTCGTTTAAATTACCTAAGCCTTAGTTTCCTCATATGTACACTGAGGATAGAAATTGTACCTACCCAATAGACATAGTGTGACTATTAAATGAATTAACTCAGGAAAAGTCTTTATTACAGTGCGTGGCATATAAGACACTTTATCTAATGCATCTCAGTTCCTTAAAAAACTGATGAAGAAACTAAGTTTCTTCATCATTATTTTTTTCCCCTAGATCACTAAATAGCTAGAAATGCCAGAAACAGAAATGACATAGCATGGATTCCAAGTCAGGGTTCTTATTTAATTGGGTATTCTTGATGCCTATTTGTTGGAAAAGAACATTTGTCTCTTAATTTTTGGGTTATAATTGGGAATAAATAATCACATTTTGTCTACAGGAAGAACCACATCAGTAAATTAGTCTTAGACAGTGTTCTGTGGGTGCACTTAAATTATTTCCTTTAATTCCTATCAACAATATTTTAATCTAATTTATAATCTCTCTTATGGCTAATCTTAGTATTTGTGAATGTTTTGTAGTAAATGATATTTTCATAAATTTTTGCCCTTTAGGTAGTTTAAATTATGTTGTAGTTAAAACTATCAAATGATCACCGTAAACAATTACTGTGTGGGTTTTAACATCTAAACAATTTTAGTAACCAAATGAAACAGATTTTTTTGCAATTTGACCAAACGTATAAATCAGCAAAGCCAGGTGTGATACTTATTATAAATGAATGATTTTATTAATTTTTTGATCATTAAAACTTTTGCCTTCCCGCAGCTGTCTTCTGGAATAGCTGCTAATACTTACATATAACATTTGTCAGTTATATATAAGTAAACCACATATACTGCTTTAAGGGAAGTTTAAGACATATTAATTGTATTATACTATATTATATTCACTGAATGATTAAACTGATTTCAAATTTTTTGAAAGTTTGGTAAGATAATTTATGAATAGAGTTTTAAAAAATATTTGACTACTTATTATCTACATTTTTGTAAAATTTCCTTCTATTTGTTGGCCAAAATAATGTATCCTATGACATGACTTAGCCTAAACCAAGATGGTGATTTATATAACTTGCTTAAAGATAAGACTTTAGCAGTTCTATTATTTCCAGGATTTTTGATATTGAAGGTTAGTACTTACCACTTACGATGCCAACTTAGCAATGATAATGCATTGTCAGTGTGCAATGTGTCTTTCACCATTTACTTCCCTTCTTTTCTCCCAAGTAGAAACCTGTGGTCCATTCAGGGCAGAGCCACTACTCCTGGACCATAATCAGCCTCAACTACTGTTCAAATGTCATCCTTTGAGGTCTTGAGTCTGTCTAGTCCCTGAGGTGTTTGAAGGCAGTCCTTCAATGCTGCATTTCCTTCTTAGGTGGCTCAGGACAGTTGCTAAGTTTTGCAAAGTGCATGTGCAGTTGCCTTCAGGTTTCCAGGGTAGGATGTGTTTAGAGAGTTGCAGACATTAATTACCAACATTTTCTGCTTCATATGGTGGCAGGGAGGAGAATTGGGGATTCAGCATGCTAGGTAGAACTTGAAGGAAAAAAAATGCCTTGTACTCTCTGCATATTTAGCATTCTGTCAGCCTCCTGGTCAACAGATCCTGCAAAAACCCCCAAGTAAAGCAAAGATGCAGATGCTCCGGGCTTGGCAATCAAAATCTTGGGATATCTCTAGAGTGGGAGTTGGCTTCATTAACTACTGTCAAATGTCTACCTTCTTAAAACCTTTATTCTGCTTGAAGTTTTACGTAAATGAGGCCATGACTCTTAGGATCAGAAATAAGGAGAGGGAGAAAGGAAAGAAACTAAGATCAATTTAAAAAGTTCATTTTTAGGATTTGAAGGTCTCCTCCCCACAACCCAATCAATTTTCTGAGAATACTTTATGGGGTTTTCAATATTTTCTGTAAGTTAGTTTTACCAATTTAAAAATGTTTCCTAATTTGAAAAGTGCATTTTACTTTATTTGAATACATTTTGGTAAACTTGTTAAAATACTCATAACAATGTAATTTTTTTCTCTCTCTTATCCATCAATTATTTGGAACTGAATCTATCTAGTTCAGTAAACCCTATCCCATAGATGTTGGTATTTAATTTTCCTTTTTTATCAAATCATCTCACTAATATTTTGACCTTCAATAATATTATTAGCATTTTAAAAGATAAATTCTGGACTCATTTTTTTTCAACACATAAAGGCATCTGTGTCCCTGAAAATTAAAGTATTTTCTCTTCTATCCCTAAGTGGTCCTTTACATAAAGACCTTGATATTGATAGCCACTCAATTCTCATGTAAACATTTACTAAACATTCTGAAATTTCTATGTTGTCTGTACACCTTGATCATATTTCTATCTTTTTTTTTAACCGACTCTTCTCTCCTTCAAAGTGTTTCTTATGTTCTTTACACTGGATTGACTCACTTGCTGTGTGAGGGGAGAGATACAATCTGTCTGGATGCTACAAGGTTTCTGGCAGAGTTGATGCTGAGCACATGCTTTCTGGGTGGAGAAAAGGGGACACCTTTCCACTATTGTAATTTAAGTAAAAATGCCGGGCGCGGTGGCTCACGCCTGTAATCCCAGCACTTTGGGAGGCCGAGACGGGCGGATCACAAGGTCAGGAGATCGAGACCATCCTGGCTAACATGGTGAAACCCCGTCTCTACTAAAAATACAAAAAAAAAAACTAGCCGGGTGAGTTGGCGGCGCCTGTAGTCCCAGCTACTCGGGAGGCTGAGGCCGGAGAATGGCGGGAACCCGGGGGGCGGAGCTTGCAGTGAGCTGAGATCCGGCCACTTACTCCAGCCTGGGCGACAGAGCGAGACTCCGTCTCAAAAAAAAAAAAAAAAAAAAAAAGTAAAAAGAGGAGGGTAGAGACATCAGACCTCTTAATATGTACCTCACTGAGGAGAAAGAATAACAATTACTTTCTGGGAAAACTAAAATAGTACAGCGCTAGAAAACACTAGTTGAACATTGAAACCAACTAGAAAAACAGGTTCGTAACAGTCATTTAAGGCCCTAGTGAAAGTATGCCCCAAGAGAAGACGTTCAGAAACATTTAGCAAAGCTATACTTTGACTCTACTGAATAAATGAATCTTTAAAAGTAGCCCAGATTTTTATTTTAGCTTCAAAATCTGCCTTGGTTGTCTCATTGGAACCAATTTACAAATGTCAGAATTTGCATTAGAGTGACATCATATGGCTTTAATTAGGTATGTGATTGTGCTGGTCAATGATAATTAGGAATTATTGGGTTCTACTCAAGCCAGGGAACTTGGATCTCAATTTCATATTTTAGGGTGAGGAGACAGTAGCAGTACAATTCCTAAGGACAGAAAGACCAAAGTTTCACCAGTTTGGAGCACCATGGGTGCTTTACTTGTAGATTACCCCTATTTTCTAGCTTATACCTATCATGGGGGAATAATTAAAGCCCTTTCAGAAATTATACATAGATAGATTACACAAGTCTGTCAAATAAATGCTTCCTGTGCAGGAAGGTTGGTAAGTTTTTACTTAGTAAAATCAGGAGGCAACTGTCAGAGACAGCACTAACATAGATAAGACTAGGTCATTTAGAGACTCGCATAGAAGACCACTGTTGTTGGGAGCTATGACAAAACAATTTTATTTTATAATATACATCCACCAAAAACTCATTAATAGATTCTGTTCATGGCCTATAAAAGCCATTTTCTCATTTCTTATTGCTTACAAATCCCATTTAAGATATTTAATTGATCACATAGAGGCCTTTCGAATTGAGTGAAAACAAAGTCTGGCCTTGTCTGAGGTGCTTTGAGGTAAGCATATATCCTAGTTTTGGCCTGGGAATTAAAGGGGAAGATCTACTAGAGTTTCTGAGAAGGTTTATTTTCACAGAAAAAGAAAAATTTTGTTTTGCCTGGTTATTTCCCACTGATCTGGGATGTGGAATAAGACAAAATAGCGCCTGTTGCAGCGAAAGCCATTTTTTGACTTTGAAGTGAGAAAACTAAGGAAGAAAAATCAACATATTTCAAAGGACAGAGAAATAAATTAAAAGACCCCAGTGTTAGTAATATCATCGCTGCCACTCTGGAACCACCGGTCTCCAGACTTCTTTTTGTGAGAAATAATGACATGCCTATATGTAAACCATTGACATTTGGCCATTATATTATTTGCAGTCATATGTATTTTAATTGATACAATTTGGTTACATTTGAACATGCTCTTGTGTGAATAATACATGCATGTTTAAGGTAACTATGAAATATAAATATATGCATATCTTCTCTCCATTTTTAGAGAGGGAGATTATAGGTTTGGGAAATTTCATATTGTAGAATCTGTTAAAGTTGATGTTATGTGATATTTACTTACAGCAAACAAAAATAAAGTCTATGTTATATAAAATATATAATGTGCATGATACTAATGAACTATAAGGATGTTTACTTGAACCTGCACTCTGAATGCATACCATAGGTGGTCTTACTGATAAATTATGTCAAAATGACTTCAACTTATAACCTACAATGCTCTAATCACATACAGGTCACAAATAATGTATTTGCAAATGTAACTCTCAAAAAGTCATTATTAATCATTAGGGAACATTAACTGTACTTTAAATGCAAAATACACTAATGGAACAAAAGTGACTTGCTGTTATTGGTAGCTACGTTGGATTAAAATGCCACATTTTCTGACATTCCTTCTATTAAGATATAGAGACCTCTCCCCTTGAATATGGATAGATATTACATTAGTGATGCTGTTTCTGTTTCTGGACCCAGGCCTTAAGAATTGTTGGATTCATTTTCCTTCCTCTGAGAAGACCCTCTTAGGCACTAGATAAGAAATCCAACACCTTGAACATTCTATGTCATGAAGAAGCCCAAGCTGGCCACATAGACAGGCCCCAGGGATAGAAAGTGAGAGAAAGAGACCTCCATCAATTCCCAATTGTTCTATTCCTCCCAGCTTAGATACTAGACATGTAGGTGAAGAAGTCTTCAAATGACTTCAATTTCATCTGTCATCTGACTGCAATCACATGGAAGACCTTAAAAGGGAATCACCCAGATGAGCCTGTCAACGCTCAGAAACATGAGGAATAATAAATTACTTTAAGTCACTAAGTATTGGGGTAGTTTGTTATGTACCAATAGATGACTAGTGTAGTGACCAATAACTAATAAAAGAACATTATACTGTGCAGAATATTTCTGCACTTTGGAAAAAATAACTGAAAAGGGAAAATATTTAAATTAAGTTATCCAAATTGGAAAAGTCTATTTTCTGCCTATCTTCTGGTTCTCTTTGTATATGAACTTTTTTTTTAAAAAAAAACACAACATATGTCTACTGCTACATAGATTAAAAAGCTGCTCAACATGAGTGGCAACGTTATATACATAGCCCCATTTTATCTTTTGTCTATGGCCTGTGGATTTAGATGGGTGTGCCTCCTGTTTTAGAATATCCAGTCTTCTTTCTGTTATCCTGATCAGTGATGCAACCAGAAACTTGAACACTGATATAAAGATTTCCTTTTCCTCCTCCAGAAAGTTCTTGCCCTTGAGCAGGATTCAGTAGAAGCCTACAATATTTGAAGCAGTCACCTACCAGTTGTTTAACGTGGATGACTATGCCCTGCAGGCTTATACAGAAGGAGATAGAGCAGGTTGTCAATTATTTCTGCACTCAGGGCTATAGACTAACAATATGCTTGAGTGAGGCAGAGGTTACGCATCAGCTGCAACCCCACAGGCAATCCAAATCTGCCATTAATGGTAAGGAACTAAGAGTTTCAACAAGGTTGAGTTTCCTTGGTTGTGAGTTCCCAGTGAGGCAAACTTGGACCAGGATATAACAGTTCTTGTTAAGATAAGTCAGTGCATCAGCTAGAAGACGAACAGGTAGGAATGGCAGCAACATGTCATCAAATTATAGTTCAAACTCCAAGGTCTACGTGTTGTCAGGCCTTTATGACTCTGAGGCCTGCATCTTACTGACAGCACATGCAATCAGAGAGTTCCTGCAGATGTTACTTCCTCGGGAATAAAACTGTTTCATGAATTTACCTTACTGTCATTCCAAAGTATAGCCATTTTACAATGAAAAAACTATAGAAATAACCTAATGAAGTGATTTGGGCATCTAATTAGAAGCCTCAGATTCAAACTTTGACATGATTTAGGGTAGTCTGTGGTAAACATATTTGTTAAGTTATAGAATGAGGTGGTGAAGACATGAGCTATAAATATTCTATGTCACCTGTTGGTAGAAAGGACACTGATCTAACAAAATTTTAGGTAAAATTAGTTCCACGGCAACAAATACTGAAGTAGTCCCCAAGGCAAGACCATTTCACATAAATATCATTTCTTTTTCTTTTTTTCTTTTTTTTTTTTTGAGACGGAGTCTCGCTCTGTCACCCAGGCTGGAGTGCAGTGGCCGGATCTCAGCTCACTGCAAGCTCCGCCTCCTGGGTTCCCGCCATTCTCCTGCCTCAGCCTCCCGAGTAGCTGGGACCACAGGCGCCGCCACCTCGCCCGGCTAGTTTTTTGTATTTTTTTAGTAGAGACGGGGTTTCACCGTGTTAGCCAGGATGGTCTCGATCTCCTGACCTCGTGATCCGCCCGTCTCGGCCTCCCAAAGTGCTGGGATTACAGGCTTGAGCCACCGCACCCGGCCTATTTTTCTAACCAAATGAAGTCTCCTCTTCTTTGAGAATGCTGTGCTCCTTTATAGCATATTATGGGGATAGTTTCAGTCCACGTGCTATGGGATGGTCACAGTCCTCCAAGATACTTCTTTTGATCTTTCCCATGGTAGATTCAAAAACATGTTTCCTTTTTCACACATTTATCCAGATGTGTGGATAAATCTACTGAAATAAGAAACACAGGTTCTTCTACCTTTAGATCATATGAAATATTTATCATTTCTCCCCTTCTTGAATTAAAACTTAGTAGTATAGGTTAACCATGGTCCCACCAAGGCCCTACCCTTCTTTTCCATTCCTTTGTCTCTCACCCTTCTGCTCTTTTCCTCAGAATCATAAAAGCAGATTTTAACTAGTCTTGGAGTTTAGGAGATAGTTGAGAGAAAATCATCCCTGACAGACTTTTTTTTTTCTTCTTCTTCTGAATTACTCATTATGCATTGTCTTCTGATATTCACAGGACTGGGATTTTGCAATGCTTCCATGAAACAATGGATGGTTCTGAGTTTAGTCTAAATGGGGAAAGGGCCAGGAAATAAACAGGAATTAAAGGAAATGAAAATCACAAGGAACAACAACACACTAATATGTAAAAATATTGCTTTCCTCCTACATCAAATACAGTGAATCCACTGTAGGTAGAACCTTTCTTCTTTTAGCTACATCCTCGTATCACTTTTTTTTCTCCTTTCTCTCTCTCTCTCTCACTGGAGTGCAGTGGAGCTATCCAGGCTCAAGCAATTCTCCTGCCTCAGCCTCCCGAGTAGCTGGAATTACAGGCACCCACAACCACACCCTGCCAATTTTTGTTCTTTTAGTAGGGACAGGGTTTCACCATGTTGTCAAGGCTGCTCTCAAACTCCTGACCTCAAATGATCCACCCACCTCAGCCTCCCAAAGGGCTGGGATTATAGGCGTGAGCCACCATGTACCCAGTCTTTTCATGTCTTTTTAAAAAATGTCTATTTCAGATTTCTGGATAGGGACCTAGGATACTTACACTACACAGGGTGTGACGACATCTTCTCTCCTGGCTATTAGTTTTCTTTGTTACTATTACTATAGAAAACTAAAGCAGTCAACTTTTAAACAATTTTGATAGGAAATTGTAGTGGTTAGGTTTATGTGTCAGCTTGGCTAGGCTTAAGTCCAATCTATAGTTATTTAATCAAGCATTAATTAAGGCATTGCTGTATTTTGCAGGTGTGATTAAGTGCATAATCAGTTGACTTTAAATAAGATTTCCTGAGTGGCCCTGATGCAATCGGGTGATAGATCTTAAAAGTACAACCGAGGCTTCTCTGAAGAAGAAAGCTGTGGGCAGCAGCTTCAGCTTGTGCCTGAGAATTTTCAGCCTGACCTTCCTGAAGGCTTGTGAACATGCCTAGTCACCCCCCATAATCTGTAATTCATAAGCCAATTGTCTGCAATAAATCTCTTAATATCTATCTCCCGCTCGTTCTGTATCTCTGCTTGGACTCTGTCTGATACAGGGAGAAAGAGTTAATGGGTGAGAATGGCTGAAAATGTTGTCTTCCTATGAAAAAAAAATGCTTTTTAAATGCTTTCGAGGAGACTTTAAATGTTGGCCTTATAGGTTCTGCCCTGTACAGTTCTCAGTGGCACCGTTTGTGTATCTTACGTTTTAAATGCCACCTCCTGAGGATTTTCAGTGTGATAGTTTTGGTTTTAATGCCGTTCCTTGAAGTAGTGAAAGTGTGGCAATTTGAGTCACTGTAGACGTCAGCTGTCTTGGGCTTCAGCCACCAGATGCTGTTGATTGCTTCTCCACCTATGCATAAAGGCAGCCCCAGTGTACCTGGATTCTGAGAGAGTATTATTGAATCCATCTATTAGCCAAACTGCAGAGAATGAAGGATGAACCTTGCTCATAAAGAATTGCTGCCGTCGAGGTTAAATAGTTGTGTTCCTAACAGCATGACATCCTTTAGATGGAGACCTTGGTGTTTGGAAAAGGGCTGGGCACTGTAAATGAGATTTCCAGTCCTGGTATTGGAAAACAGCATATAAGTCATACTGTTCTGCAGGGCTGGTGGTCTCACCACCAATCTAATCATTGCCAAGCGGAGTTGTACTTTCTGGAGCCTCTCGGGGTTACTCCTCTCTCAGAGATGACACAAAACATTTACTGAGTAGAATATGTATCTATTTTTTTCCAGTATTTCCTTGTGTTTCCAACTTTCTTCCTGTCTTTCATCCTCACTTCCTGATTTCTCTTAGTTTCACTTAAATGATTCAGCAGGGAACTCACAGTTCTGATAAATTATTCTTATAAAAATAAGATTGTTTCGCTTATGAGAAAATGGCTATACCTTTGTCAGGCCTTCAAAGGAAGTTTTACTTCAGATGTTTCAATGTCAGAGCACCCTATACAATTATCTAGAAGCACTGAACTATCTGAAATAATTTTACAAAACCCCCCATCTTTTAAATTCCATCTAACAACTGTCAGTATTGCAGTGTCAGATCACCCAGCAGCATATGTGTGACCCCACGGTATGCTGTCTTTTTAAAAAGCATGCACTCTTTCGCTTCCCCTAGTCCTTTTCTCCATCTGCCTGCTGACCCATGTGGCTGTTTTAACATCCACCTCAGTGGAAGCCTCATACCTGCCTGGCCAGCAGAAAGTAACACAATGACAGCAGTTTCTGTGGGACTGAAGAGGAGGGGATGAGAAACCTTGGATGTCCTGTCTTTTTCTGGACAGCTAAAATTAAGATAGAGGACAGCTCCAGGAAAAGTCATGCCCTGGAATTTTCAATCAGCAGGCGTCGGTTTAGAGAGTGGGTGAATAGATGGGCAATCTATTTCAGGGCAGTTTCCCTTCTGGAAGAAGGGGCAATTTGTTTTAGGGTCACATGCTGGGTAGCTATCTGCATAAGAAACCCTAATAGCTTCCAGCAGGAGCGATTCACCGGAGAATCTCCTCGTGACGACTTTCTCAGGAAGGTTAGTTTATAATGAATCAAAATCTGTCAACAAACCGATCACGATTGTGTTCACCCCAGCAGTCACCGAAAGTGTGTTCAGGGTGGTAACTGCTTCCTTTGAGAGTATACAAGATTATTTACAGGCTAATTTTCATCTGAATTTCTTCCACACTTTTTAGCATGACATTTAACTGGTATAATTTCTTCAAACGATCATGTAGACAGTTATGTTGAGAGACTAAATCCTCTTTGCTGAATTACATGAAGCAAAACAACATTTTAAAAGAAAACTAGCAAAAATGTTATTTTTACCCCTAACCCCCAAAATGACCTTTTTTTTTTTTCATTAAATGTAGAGAGAAGTAATTTTTCTCATTAGAAAAGGATGTCTTTTTTTTTTTTTTGTAAATAATTGGGCTCAGTAGATTTAAATTATTGACTCCATAAGACTATATAAAAGCCTTATGGAGGGGGTTACACTAATATAATTCAAATGTATTGATAGTTTTAAAAATACTTAGTTGTATAAACTATCTAATGGATGTGTTCAAGGCTAGGTTATATTAATGCCAGTGACATTACACCAAACATACACGTGATTGCCAGATTTTATTTTGAGATTTCAAATTTATTAGAACCTCAAACTCACATTAAAGCTTTTGCCATGCGTGGTAAAAACAAAGATTCCCTTAAACCTCTGTGAACTGAAATTGCCATGTCTCATATAGCTGTAAAATTTTACATAAGAATGCTGTGGTGAGATGAAAGCTCTGTTCTGTGACAGCCTCTGTGGTATTGTTATGTCTCCAGCTCTCTACCCTTGAACAGGCCTGTTTGGTGACTTCTGTGTCTCTGTGGGTAACTCAGGAGATCTGTCTGATGTAACATCTCGGAAGGCACAACTCCAGGCTAACTGATCAGAAAACACTTACAGAGCTAGCCCAGACTCTCAGTTAGCTTTCTAAATCTTCATTATGTTAAAACAGAAATTGTCATAGTGAAAAAGAAGACAATCTGTCCCCATATCTCTGTCTCAAAAAGTATATTTGTTCACTAATGACCCAAGGACTGTTCCTAAAACATGAAGTTGGTCAAAGGCAATCAAAGGCAACTCTTTATTTTGGAGAGAATTCAAACTTTGAACAGTGGACTCCTCTCTGTTCAATAACAGCAATCTCTTTAATCACTGTTAGGTCGATAGTGAAATATTTACTGTGGATGCTTCCAGAATGATTTGAAGCCAGCTCTTTGGAGAGCATTGATAATCTCAGGGTAATCTAAGCCATCCTTATGTGCGGTGTCAATGTGCTGAACTGAACAATGCCTCTGATACAGATCTGTGGGTCATAAATAATAAAAAGCTATTTTAAGAGGTTTCATAGCCCTAATATAAAATCACCTCTGACTAAGTACATGACAGGGCAGATCTCAGTGGGGGAGAGGAGAAGGGTAAGATTTTAGAATATCAGTAGTAAAGATCAGCACATGGTAAAAGCCCAATGACATCAAAGTTGAAGGACCTTTACAAACCTATTTTTAAAGTGGTGTGTTTTCTTTGTTATTACTATATGTGCTAAAACTTTTGCTCTATCTTTTGTTAGCTATCAATATTTTAACTTTTCCTCTCATTACTAAATGTGCTTCAGCACTTCTGGGACAGAGATTATGAGATTTTCTATATTTAGTTGATCTCACCCTGTGAATTTACTCAATCATTAAACTTCTAGGAAGATACATTGCTAAAAACAAGCGATGGGTCAGTTTTGATTGCAATGCTGTATAAATTATTGAAGTATATCTCTAGAAAACAAGCTTAATAGCCTATTACAAAGCTTATTTTAATAAAAAGACAAGAATAGTCACTCACAGAAATTGTCTAGCAGCACTTCACAGACAATTGCACAAATTATCCAAAGGTGGCCATGACGTAAGCTCCATTCCATTTATAATATGACATAGTTGATATGGACCACTGCTTGCAGGGCCATATCTCAATTATTTAAATGGAAAACTTTAACAAATGCACTCAATTAGAGCTCAGTTTTAATCAGTTGCAACCTGGCCTAGGCAATGTCACTTTTCAAAGAAGCAAAACCTTTCAAACAATTACGGGACTTAAAATATCGTATGCATGGGATGAAGTTGTAATTCTGAAACACTAGAAGTCCTTCTGCAGAAACATTTAGTAGTAAATTTGCCTGTGCAGCACACAATTGTGAAGAAAAAAGCTTGGGCAGGCTGTGACATGTTACCACTGCAACATTTAGAGGTGGCTTACTAGTAAGTTACAAATTTCATCTTCCAAATTCAAAATCTAGACTATTACGAATTACTGTATAGAAACATTTCATTTTATATGTTCCTGATTAATAAGATTAATGATTTATAACGATAGAGCATCAAGGAATGAATTACGGTTTTGAATTAATTTACGAAGGAAAACATTTGTGCATAGTAATATTGGTACATTCACCTAAGCTTAAAGTATTTCTTATGTTTACAATCAAACCTGGTTGACAATACCTGCAAGGTATTTAAAGATACCCGTTTCATATTATTACCTGTATCTATTCAATCAGTCATTTTCCAAATATTGAAAGTCTTCAGAATGATACAGGAATCCTCCATGTGGGCACAACCCAATGTTTTACAAATAAGGGTTATATAACGGTCACTTTTTAAGAAAGATGTCAATGGATATTTTAATAATTTAATGTCCTTCTTGATTGGATTCTAATTTGTAATGCACACACTACAAAAATATGAGAGAGTTACATGATGCTCCTAAAAACATTCTATAATTTATCAAGATATGCATGCATGTATACGTAAATATGTGTGTGTATACATATAATATAATTATGTATAAAATTTGATATTCGCCGGGCGCGGTGGCTCACGCCTGTAATCCCAGCACTTTGGGAGGCCGAGGCTGGCAGACCACGAGGTCAGGAGATCAAGACCATCCTGGTTAACACGGTGAAACCCCGTCTCTTCTAAAAACACAAAAAACTAGCCGGGCGTGGTGGCGGCGCCTGTGGTCCCAGCTCCTCGGGAGGCTGAGGCAGGAGAATGGCGGGAACCCGGGGGGCGGAGCTTGCAGGGAGCCAAGATGGCGCCGCTCACTCCAGCCTGGGCCACAGAGCGAGACTCCGTCTCAATTAAAAAAAAAAAAAAAAAAATTAATATTCGACTTCAGACTCATATTTAGTTGCCACCCCCTGGTACAGAAGTCTAATTGAACTGGTGTCTGCTCTGATATAATTATCCTAAACAGATGTCAAATCTTTTAAAATATTACTCTTTGGCCGGGCGCAGTGGCTCAAGCCTGTAATCCCAGCACTTTGGGAGGCCGAGGTGGGTGGATCACGAGGTCAGGAGATCGAGACCATCCCGGCTAACACGGTGAAACCCCGTCTCTATTAAAAATACCAAAATTAGCCGGGCGCAATGGCAGGCGCCTGTGGTCCCAGCTACTCAGGAGGCTGAGGCACCAGAATCGCTTGAACACAGGTGCCAGAGGTTGCGGTGAGCCGAGATCGCGCCACTGCACTCCAGCCTGGGTGACAGAGTGAGACTCTGTCTCAAAAAATAAAAATAAAAATAAAATAAAATAAAATAAAATGAAATAAAATAAAATAAAATATTACTCTTTGTAAAACAAGGTGATCACGATAAGCAACACTGCTTATTCTAAGTCTCTGGTATATATCAGTAAATTTTACTGTTCATGTGACTTCTGATCAGATTCTTCATGTATTGTGAGGTTCAAACACAATTGGTGCAAATAATAAAAATTTTTCAGAAAAAGATTTATAACAGCAAGATAAAACAAGGGGATCACTTAACTAAGAAGAGAGGGGGATTAGAGGTTCAAGTACTTAATGCTGAAAGTATGATAACCAGAAGCTGGATATGTACACAAGTGACAGATCAGAAAGACATTGGTGTAACTGCCAATAGCCATGAGCACCTACATACAAAATAACTTTGCTTAACCTGACAGTTGCTTTCATCCCTGAGAAATTCTGTGGTTAGCAAAAACAAGTTTGAAATGTTCAGAACTCAAAATAGTGTTTTAAGGATCACGTTTCAAGATTGTTCTTTCTCTCTCCCTTTAAAAAATTTTTTTGAATCAGACATTTATAGCTGGAAATTTAACATCTTTAATACTCGTGTTCTCCTTGTTTAGTTTTCACAGGAAGTAAACTGCCTGAATAATGCCTACTTAAAATAAAAAATCTTGGCCTCTTGTTTTTTCAGAGCCCAGTAATTCATCTATCTATATATTTATCAATCAATCAACTATCAGATGAAGAATAAATTGATTTTTTTTTTCCTGTGTCATCCATTCTTTCCCATTCTTCAAGTATGGATCATTGATTGCTGTCAGGTTTTTATATTTAAGACAATTTTATTGACCCAGATTATATAAAAGGAATCACATGTTTAACATTTTCAGCATACAAACATAAGACTGTTATTTATACCACAGTAGTTGAGAGTTAAATGTACATCAATTACAACTCCCAACCCATTCCTATCTTTCTCTTTAGTTATTTAAACTACAAATTTATGAAAAGAAGCAGACATGATGGTTTGTTTACTTCTGCTATGAGACATACAAATTTGGTTAACTGCTTGGTAATAAAATTAGTCCTACCTAGATCTAAATAATAGATACTTTTTGCTTGGTCCTGCTTATTCCTCTTATTCATATTCTTCAAAAGTTTGATATTCTAAACCAATCATTCCCTGTCTTCTTCCTAAATTTACCATCTGGTATCCGCTTTCGAAATATGAGAAGATGTATATACACATATATTTGAGAAATAATTCTATTGTGGGTGAGTGGCTAAATGCTGACATTCTATGTACTGGAGAATCTTAATTCTCTCCCTTAGCTTCGTGATTACAGGCTGCAGTTTTATTCTAGACTTTTTATGGAGTTCAAATATTTATCTAATATAAGCAATTGATTATTTATCTAATATAAGTTAATGATTATTGCTTGGTTACAGAAATTGAAAAACTATTCTCATTAAAACTTATAAAATTATACGACCAATGACAAATTTCAGATCCCCACAATTATTCATTAAGATGTTTTGTAAGATTATTTTTTGAGGAGATATATATATACACACACACACATACATATGCAACTTGGGATAAAAAAATCATGCCTCTTTTTAGGGATCCAGCTGGGCCATAATTTAAATCATGAAAAGTATCTTTTAATGCACCCAAGTTTGTTCTTTAAAATTTACCCCAGTGCTTTCCCTCTCTGAATGTAACCTGGTGAAACTTTTTCACTTTGTAGTTATTCAGCTCAACTAAATAACTTTCTAGATTGACACACTGAGCATTAGAAAATCAAAAAGAAGATGGTGAAGTTTCACAGTCAGTACTTGATTTGATATTCCTTTAAATTTAAATCATGACCCAGCTGGATCCCTAAAAAGAGGCAAGATTTTTTATCCCAAGTTACATTCTATTGAGCTGCTCTGTGAACTGACTTCAGAAGTATCTGGGAACACAGAGGCAGGTGCAGGAATGGTTTAGAGACTGAGGTAGAGATTAAGTTTTTCTGTCTCTTCCATGAGCAAGGGGAAATAGTGTTTCCATAACAGTTAAAGGATTCCACATGTGAAAAGGGGAAATAATGAATTGTCATTTCTACTCAGTTTGTGGAATTTCTCTAATCAGGTACTTTCTTAGGAAATCTTGCCTTCTGATTCTGAATAGAAGATGTCAGTTTATGTGCCAAGAATAGGTCTCCGAAGCTGTATCTTGTTTAGAAAGCCCATTTAGTTTGTGACTATTATGTAATTCATTTGAGTAGGCTGAGAGTAAAAATAATGAAAAACTCAAGAAATCAACTCAACTGATTTTAGAATCAGTCATATAACTAAACCACCACCATCTTTCTTCCCTTTAGGAAATGACTGCTGGAGTTGCCAAGAACTCCTTCCTGTCCTGTTCTCTCCAAAGATCTCCATAAAATTATATTTTCCTGTAAAGCTCACAGTACACTTTCATTTCCAAGAGCCATGCAGAGATTTGATGCATTTGCAATTGTGTAAAACTCTCTTCTCTAAAACACTTTGGTGTCTGAAATTGGAAGTTCAGGGAAGTTAAAACGCCACCCATCAGCATTCTCTGGAACACAGGGGAGGCTCTGAGGGGCGAAAGTCAATCACTGGGACCAGGACTACTGCAAATAATCCTACACCTGGACAGACTCAAATTGAATTTCAGCCACATCCTGTGCACATGCTCAGCTCTTGAAAGGAAAAAAAAAAAATTTTCCCCTCACATGGGGGATGTAGGCAGAAACAGTGGCTGAAATGGAATCCATTGCATCAAATGGCTTGTGTGCTGATTGAATTTAAAATTGGACTTTCTTATTCCCCGATTTTTGCTTCAGAGATGTGAGAAGGGGGAGGCAGGTGTCTTGTAAATAAAAAATGTGACTCAGCTGTAAAACATGGAATGGGGGGAGTAAAGAGCTCCATTGTTCATTTTTAAAAAGGAAGAAGAATAGGAATCTGTGTAACAAACAGGTCTTGGCAGTTACCAGAACTCAGCTTCTGCACAACAAATGCAAATATCATGACGCTTCTCTGATTCTAGGTTTTACTAAATTTTAATGAGTGTTGAAATAACTTCATATGAAAAATCTCACTGGCATCTCTAGAAATCCCTTTCCTTTTATTTATCAAAGCTTCTTTAACACTTTTAAAGAAATAGAAATAAAACAAAATAAATATCTTCCAAAATATTCTTTGACAAATAAAATATATTTGTACTCTGACAGAGGGCGAATGTTTACACAATGGCCTACCTATTATGCTCCACTTAAAATTTGCAGTGGAAGTTTAATCTAATAATTTGAAAATGTTTTAGTTTACTTAAATGATTTTCTCAAACTCCATTATTTGAGAGAGGAAGAGATAAGGCAGCCAGCTTCCGTAGGAACAGACATCATTTCGTTGCAATGTAGCAGATCCGAACATCCTATTTTCAGCATGTATTAGAGTTTCCTTACTTTGGTTTTTCCATCAGAATCATACACTAGAATTCGATATTCTCCTTTCAAATAAAGCAAATTCCCTGTTGCCTTGAAGAAAGTTGTTCTTAGCCACCTTGAATTTAAAGAGGAAAACTCCAACAGCAGTCAATAAATAAGAAACACATTGGTTACTTAAAAATTCTCTCTTGGGTATTGTCCAACAGACTCTAGGGACCTGGGGAAATAGAGTATTTTAAGAGAAACAAAAACATACTTCAAAGAAAGAGGTATTGAATTTCTTCATGAATGTTTTTATGTTTAGGTTCTGTTGAACTAGGGAATAGGGATGTAAACAGCCTGTATCTTCTTTTAATGGTGGATCTTGGTTGCATACCCATAAAATGGTAAGAATTACAGGAACACTGGGTGTTCTATTCGATTCTAAAAAAAATAAGACTATGAAAAAAGTAAAAGTAGATGGATGATGGGCAAAATCTTGTCTAGAAACCAAGTTCCCAGTGAGAGGTACATCAGATAAAATCAAGGTCCAAAGACGACTAGGTGCTACAGGTCCTATAATTTATTTTGTTGTATTGAAAAAACTTTTAAAATATATACAAGATATTGTGGTACCACTGAGGAAAATTAGAAGGCTTTATTCTTAATCCAGAAGAACATAGATTCAAGTGATGGGAGTGGGATGAAAAATCACCTTATAAAAAGAAGCAGGTATCCTAATTTATTAACAATAATAATATCAGGCCAGGTGTAGTGGCTCATGCCTATAACCCCAACATTTTGAGAGGCCGAGGTGGCAGGGTCGCTTGAGCCCAGAGTTTCAGACCAATCTAGGAAACGTAGTGAGACCCCATATCTACATTAAAATAAAATAAATAAAAAAATTAGCAGGGTGTGGTAGTGGACAACTGTAGTCCCAGCTACTCAGGAGGTAGAGGTGGGAGGATCGCTTGAGCCCAGGAGAGAGGCTACAGTGAGCTGTGATTGCACCATGGCACTCCAGTCTGGGCAACAGAGAGATACTCTGTCTCTAAAACAACAAAAACCAGTAGCAATATTAGAAAGAGTGAGGAAAAAGATCTCCAGAATAGTCACACAAAAAAGTAATTGAGTATCTTTGAGGATAACTTTATCAAACACAGAAGAAACATATCAATTATAGAAATATTCTTATAGAAAACCTAAAAAAAAAATGCAGTATGGACACAACCACTGTAAATATTTTTAGCATATTTTCTTTCATTTTCATTTCTGTGTTTGCATAAATGGAAAATTATTATTACTATTAAAAGATTGCTTACTCCAATCCTTTTTATTTTTAATCACGTTATCCCCTACCACTATTCAGTGAGCAGAGTTAGCTTTAAATACTCCTTGCCCTGCATATGAGGTTATATACAACCTAAAAAATACTATGTTAACTAAAGTGCAAAATGAATTTTGAAATGTATCCCGAGAACAGGATATTGAAATGGAATCCTGAGAAGAAAGCTTTCTTTTGCAAGAACCAGGCTTTGATGAGATAGAATAAGATTCCTATGTTTCAAGAAGTCAGAGCCTCAAAGACTTAATGTGAGTATTTATAATATGAACAAAAGAGTAATTCTCCTAAGAGCACTTTCCTTTCTAAAATTATATAAGCACAGCTGATTGGCCGGGGATGGGATGTTAGAGAGCTTTGCAATAGAGAAAACAAGGTTGTCACTGCCCACTTCTAGCACTGAAACTGTAGATATGAGGTTAGTGGAGCCCAAGCAAAAGACTTTTCATGGTCGAATGGTGGTGACTGCAGGTCTATGACAGTTTTCACATACAACCCAATATCTAAGTGCTGTCTGAGCCATGGCAAGAGAAGTGTCTATGTAGAAAATCTCAAGCATGCCACAATAGTGCAGGAAAAATAGCTTCGTTAGTTTCAGGTTAGAAAGAAATTAAAACATGCTGAGAGGAGCAGCTAACTAGTAGAGGACTGAAATTGTGACTAGGCCAACTCAGAGAACAAGGGTTTTGAGATCACAAGACATAGCAAGGCCATGGACATAACTAGGAGATGCAGTGGATGTGGTGGATACCAGAATCTGCTGAAAACCAGGCCAGGCAAGTTTGCAGGAAAAGGGATAGTGACTCAAACACATGTTTATCTACTGAATCAGAGACATTAAGAAAGCTCCCTGGGAATGTAGGTCTTTCTGGAAAAGAAAAATAGAAAGAGAATGAGAAGAGGGAGAATCTTGATTTAACTTAGTTGAAATAATAAATTGAACACGTTAATGATGGAGTTATTGTCTACTTTAACTTGAATTATTTTTTTCCTTGCTTCTCAACTGAAATGAGGACTTATGAACTAAATTGCTTTACATTTTTGTCAAACAAAAGTTGTCTGGCATCCTGATCATATAATTTATTTAATGATTTTATATTGATAGACATTTTTATTATTTTTTCTATTTTAAGTAATATGCTATAAACCTTATATATAGATTAGTATGTCTCACTGATTATCTTACAATGACAAATTCCTAGTAGTATAATTACTGAATCAAAAAATCTGATTATTATTACATACTTTAACTTTCACTTCTGAATTAACATATCAATTTATTCTCCAATTAACATTGTCTAAGAGTTTCTGTTTCCCTTGTTCTGACTAACACAGGCAGTTAAAATTATTTAACAATTTGAAAGGCCAAGACATGACAGTTTTAATTTTGTTTCTTTGATTGCTAGAATCCGCCAAAGCCTCTAAAGACACTGAGAATACATTATAGATTTTCTAGTTTTCTTCTGTTTCCTGAAGTAAAACAAAAACTACTACTCAGGGAAGCATTAGTTTTGCCTCTTAGATTGCCCCTGTTCATATGTCTGGGTTGGTCTGTTTGCTTATACTAAATAGGGGAAGTGAGACCTGTGTTCAGAAACGAAGTTAAAATCAGTTGGCTCCAAGAATGTGGAGTCCCTCTTCAAATGTGTCCATGATGAGGGAGAAGAGAAAGTTAAGATTTTCTAGAGTCTTGATTTGCTGCATTAAATGGTCTGGTTGCCTGAAGGAAGCAAGGAGGGAGCTTTAGCTTAATGTGCCTATCTAGGAAGTATCTTCATTACTGTTCTGAAGATTTTCTTTTCCATTTTTGTTGCAGGAGAATGAAGTGAGTGAAAGTAGTTTCCTTCTTTTCTATTTGGCATTTTGAGATACGGGGAGAGAGTTTAACAACACGTGGACTCAGACTCCCATCTGAGCAGTTAAGTATGTGTTAAGGCTTTTTCCCTTCAGAGGATTTTATGGTTTATACATTCATTAGCAATGCAAGAAAATATCTATCCACACCCTCACACATTCCAGCGTATAATGTGATAGACAAACATTCTATGCCAATACTGTGTAAATTTGGATTTCATTGAATGAAGGGTGATTATTTCATATAACTTTTATTACTTATTTTCTTTTCATATATGCTAGTCTAATGAAAGATATAATAGTGCCAGAATATCAAACATGTATAATACTGTGGTAATAAATTACTCCGAAATTTAGCAACTTAACTACAAAACTATCTCAGAGTGTTTCTGTACCTAGGGTACAGAAACATACATAGGGTATTTGAGGGTTCTGGATCAGGTTCTCTCAAGAGGTGTAGCAAACATGTTGCCTGAGGGTACGGTCTTTTGAGGGCTTGACTGGAACTGTTGGATGCACTACCAAGATGGCTCACTCACATGACTGTTGGCTAGTATCCTTGGTAGCTATTGGTAGGAAGCATCAGTTTCTTTCAATGAGGATTTCTCCATAGGCCTGTTTGTGGTGTTACAATATTGGCTTGCTCCAAAGCAAGTAATCCAAGCTAATAAGACAGAAGCCTCATTGTCTTTTATAACCTAGCTTCAGATATTACATTCCGTTATTTCGACAATACCCTCTTGGTAACATGTCAGCCCTATTAATTGTGGAAAAGGACTGTAGAAAGATTTCAAAAGTCAGCCTCCTGATCCCTCCCACGTGGATGCCATTTCCACCCCACTTGAATTGTGATAACCACACCTGGCTGTTCTCTTACACAGACACCTTCACGTCCAAATGGGTTTCAACACCCTGCAGTGTTCTAACGTTTAGTAAAGGGCTGTGTTCACCCCTTATGAGCTGTGAAGCTCAAATTCAGGCTTTCCCAGCATAAACACACTCTCCTTACTATAATAGAACTCTGGCCATCCATTCTGGGCCATTGTATCCACAACTTTCCCAACTTCTTGAGGGAACACCTACTTTTTTCAGTCCCATGAAGAAGGCAAAGGGAAGGATCCAAAGGGAAGATACATTTATTAGTGGGAGGAATGCAGATAGCATTTCCTGAAATAACAGGAAAAAGACAAGGTGCTAAACATCTACATTTCTGTCTAACACTATGCTGAAATCTACATTAATACTAAAATAAATCAGTAGCATAAGGATTGGAAAGAACAAGTCAGACTGTTTTTATTGGAAAATGATAAGGCCCTCTACCTAGAGAAGCCAAAAGATTTTATGAACAAAGTATTAAGAATCATAAGGGAGTTTAGCCAAATAGTGGGATATATTCGTACATCGGTGCATACAAATACATTATTGTCTTTCTACACACCATTGACAATGACAACAAAAATAGAAAAAATAATTAAAAATATAACTTACCACAGCAATAAAAATGTAAGATATCTTCAAATAAAAGCTAAAAGACATGGGTAAGACCAACTAAAAATTTAAAAATTATATTAAATATATTGACAAGCTTAAATAAATGAAATGATATGTCATGTGCATGGAAAGAAGACCCAATATCATAAATTTATATAGCTTCTCACTTTGACCTGTAGTTTTTGTGTAACCCAATTAAAATGTCCAAAGGCGTTTCATAAATATAAATAAGATGTTAATTCTAAGATGTATATTAAAGAGAAAAATTCTACCAATAGCCTAGTCAGCCTTGAAGAAGAACGAAAGTTATGGGAAGGGGACAGTTGCCTTTTCTGATAGCAAGGCTTCTTGCAGAGATAATGCAGCATTAGGGCCAATAGACAGATATATTGACCAACAGAACAGATTATAGATCACAAAAACATATCAATTTAATTAAAAATTAAGTGTGAAACATTAAACATTTTAGAAAGAATTAGAAGTCTTTCTTTTTAAATAAGTTTGAAAAAGCAAAAACCATACACACAAATTAATAAATTTGATTCCATTAAATACAGAATATCTGGTTTTTCATTATAATGAAGTGAAAAGGCAAGTAGCATACTAGGAAAAAATATACACAATATAGATAGCTGACAAAATAACATACAAAAACATATAAATTGTTAAGAAAAATTTCAAGTAAAATAGACATAAACAGGTATGGCAGACAGATGCTAGGGTTGCCCTTGCCATGGTCCCTACCTCCTGGCTGTTCATGTAATTTTGTGAACCCTTCCCCTTTAGCATGGGCAGTACCAGTGACTTACTTCTAATGGATAGAATATGGCAACGGTGATTGAATGTCGTTCCCGGGATTATGTTACATGACATAGACTGTTTTCCAAGCAGACATGTGCTAGAGACACTTCTTACTTGTGTGATGAAGTAAACTAACATTTTGAGAAAACCTTCATGGCAAAGAACTGTCAGCAACCTCTGGAAGCTAGGGATAACCTCTAGAAGCTGAGGGTGTTTTCCAGATGACAGTTATGAAGAAGTCCCTGCCCTTAGTCCAACAGTCGAAGAAAATGAAGTCTGCCAACAACCTGGGAGAGCTTTGAAATATATTCTTCCCCAGTTGAATGGCCAGGTGAAAATGCAACCTGGCCATCAACCTGACTGTAGCCTAGTGAGACTCAAAGCAGAGGACCCAGTTAATCTATTCCTTGATTCTTGACCCATGGAAACCCTGAAATGACTGCTTTTGTTTTCAGTTACTAAGTTTGTGATAAGTTGTTACACAGCAATGATAACTGATACAACATGCAGTTCACAGAACTGGAAAGACATATGGCCAAAACAAATATATGTAATCTTATTAGTCATCAGTAAAATGCAAATCAATACCACAGTGAAATGCCTTTTGTCTATCCAATACGTTGGAAAAAAATCCAAAAGTTTGCAAATAACAAGAGCTGATGTAATAGTGAAGAAAATAAAACTCATTTCAATTTATTTGAAAGTCTAAATTGGTTCACTGCTTTGTAAAACGGTTTGGAATTATCTTGGAAATATGATCAGTAGAGTTGCTCTAGGGTGGGAAGATTAAGAGGCTGCAGCAGGGAAGGAATGTGTGGGTGAATGAAAATTCATGGTACTGTTCTCTTTCTTGTGTTGGGTGGTGATTGGCAAGTGTTCACTTTGTTATTATACTTTATAAATAACTTATATGATATAAATATCCCTTTGAATGTTTTATATATTATGTGATTAAAAAGTAATGAAGGAAAATAATAAAAAAGAAAGGTTAAAATTATTTTAAAGATTTAAAGGGATAAACAAATGGACAAACTTTGTTCTTGAAAATATCAAAACTAAACACTGACTTCTACTGTCAGTGTGTATGTGGGGGGTGAGGGGAGTGGAGAATAAGAAAGTAAATAAATCAGCAACATTTTGATGAATCATAAATAATACCATTAAAAATATTCTAATACCACCTTTTCAAGAGAAAAGACTGAAGACTTATACAATAAAAATGAAATATTTGGGGTATTTTCATCTCAGATAATAATCGCTCTCCTATATCTAAAATTTAATTTCTTTCTTTTCCTCAACTTTTATTTTAGATTCAGTGGGTACATGTGCAGGTTTGTTACCTGGGTTACCTAGGATGCTGAGATTTGGGGTATAATTGATCCCATCATTCGAGTCCTGGGCATAGTACCCTTGCCCTACTCCTTCCTCCTCCCTCTAGTACTTTCTAGTGGCTATTGCTGCCATCTTTAAGTTCACATGTACCAGTGTTTAGCTCCCACTTATAAGTAAGAACATGTGGAATTTGGTTTTCTGTTCCTGTGTTAATTCACTTAGAATAATGGCTTCCAGCTGTATCCATGTTGTTGTAAAGAAAATAATTTCATTCTTTTTTATGGCTGTATAGTATTCTATGGTATATATGTCCCATATTTTCTTTATCCAGTCCACCACTGATGGTCACCTAGGTTGATGTTTTCGCTACTGTGAATAGTGCTACGCTGAACATGCAAGTCCACATGTCTTTTTGGTAGGACAATTGTTTTCTTTTGGATATATACCCAATGATGGGATTGCTGCTTCAAATGGTAGTTCAGTTTTAAATTCTTTAAGAAGTCTTCAAATTGATTTCTGCAGTGGCCGAACTAATTTAAATTCCCACCAACAGTGTATAAATGTTGCCTTTGCTCTGCAGCCTCACCAGCATCTATTGTTTTTGACTTTGTAATAATAGCCATGTTGTTTTGACTTTCTAATAACAGCTATTGTGACTGCTGTGAGATGGTATCTCCTTGTGGTTTTGATTTACATTTCTCTGCTGATTATTGACATGGAATATTTTTTCATATGTTTGTTGGCTGCTATTATGTCTTCTTTGGAAACATGTCTGTTCCTGTCTTTTGCCCATTTTTTTTTTAAATGGGGATGATTTTGCTTGTTTAATTTTTTAGGCTCCTTGGATTCTGGATATTACAACTTTGTCAGATGTATAGTTTGTGAATATAAAATTTAATGTCTACTGAAGCTATTTACAACTCAACATCATATATTAATAGTCTTCATTTAGGAATAAATATTATGGCCTTCATTCAAAACTGGAAAAAACATTATACCCCCAGTTCCTTTATTGTGTTGTATAGCTTATGGAAAATATATTAATTTGCTTTCCTCTTGCAGAAGAATGTTTAATGCTATTAAGGAGTCAATGATATAAACTTTAATGCTATCACTATTGAGTAATTACTAAAATGATATATGGCATGACCAGAAAGGATATATTAAATTTATATCAAACTAATTCCATATTTTAGTTTTATTTTCTCCATATAATACATGATAATGAGATCTCTCAAAATTCTAAAGCCAGTGCCACACATAGTTTCTTAAATATTAGGCCATGCTAAGTTAAATTGGAGTCTTTGCTACACTAGGAATTTTAAAATCACATTTTTGTTACTTGAAGTCAACTTCACTGACCCAGTAACTCTATTTACTTCCCCATTTTTTCCCAACAATTGAAAAATGGTAACATTTCAATGAAATGTTTCCTAAATGAATAGCAGGAATATTTTAGTTTGTCTGTATTTTCCATAGGTCCCCAAATTTATACACACAAACAAACACATATAACTGTGTATATTTTTACAATTTTTAAGGTTAAAATAATTGTTACAGTTGCCTACTTTAGTGGTCATATCTTATTTAAAATAACCTTATGGAAAAAAATGAACAACTACAGTATTTATACAACTATAGTATGTATACAAATTTCCTGTCAGATGGTTTTAAATAAGACATGACTACTAACATAGGAAAGAATAACAAATTTTTAACCTTAAAAATAAAAAGATAAACTAAAAGTGTCCTTGTATAACTTCAAGATCTGTTTGACTTTCAGGTGAAATCAAAGACTTTTCTATAGTTTATTCCCATCTTTATATTGAGCTTATTTTAGCCTCAGTAGATCTATGATATACTGTTCTCAGTGGAATAAGAAACAAGTAACATGTATGGCTTAATAGAGAATTTGACTTTGAATTTATTTCCTATTTAAACTCCAAGAAATTTTCACAAAGACTGAAATGTTTTGGACTATTTTTAAAAGAACAAATAGAATTCTCCCTGCTCATACACTATCTACAGGCTAAAAAGCACTCTGACAGCTAAAAAAAAAAAAAATCCCCTTTGAGATGGCAAAATGGAACCCCTAGTCGAGTACTTCCTCTAGAATAATGTCATTGAACAGTTCTAAGTCCTTTGTTCTTTCTAAGCCTACTTTGAAGACGGAAAAGTTAAAGATGTGCATATAATATAATGGAATTCTTTGTGCCCTCCCGTATGAGAACAGGATAGTTCATGATTGAAGGAATCCATGAAACTTTGCTATTGTAGGTCCATCCTTTTCTTTGAGTTTGAACACGGAACGAGGTTACTTCTTGTTCTTCCTTGTATTTACAAATCCATTATCAATTTTCTTTATGATTATTACATTTCATTTTCATTTAATGTCTCCTTCAAGACAGATACAACTTCTGAGCATCAGATATCCAAGGTAGCCATTTTTTTTTTACACCAAAAGGAAATAGATTAAATTGGAAATTAGTTGTTCTAAAACTTGTTGTTCATGTTTTAGCAAGTAACAAAAGAATAATTTGTTTCAATGTTGTTTAACTACAGAAAGATATGTTAATATCATTATTAAAGTATTTACTAAGTAAATATTTGTTTATGATCTGGTTGCTTTTGCAAAGGAAGAGAATCTTCCTATGTAAAGTCATAAAATAGTACATTTTTTTAACCATTTTCAAATATAGCATTTAACAGGTGCTGTGCAGAATGTAACACAGATACTTTTCATAGATATTTCAGGTGGCAGTTTAACCATGGTTGCAGTCAGTGTGTAATATCTGACTGCAAATATAATGGGAAAATGTTCTCAAACACCCCCTTACGTTTCTCCCATCCAAGTTTGAAAAAAAATTATTTCATAAATTACTTGAAATAGTACAGCTAATTACATTAATTTTCTTATTCTTCTTTTAAAGGATTTTACTTTATTATTTTAATAGTCTTGATTTTCAACACCATAATATTAAGAAAAAGAACACCTTACAGCCATTTCTAAGTTTGATTTTACACTTAAATCCCTGGAAAATGTACTGCTACACAAGGGAATAGTTTAACTGAGGCTTGGCATATGTAACTAAAAAAGTAATTTTCATTTGAGATTTACATGTTATATTGCCATTTTTTAGAAATTAATTATACAAAAATATGTTCCAACAGGTTTTACAACAAACTCTATTTTGTTTTTCTTGTCCAGTAGTCCAGTACATTTGAACAGTGACTACTGAAATAAAACTAATTAAAGCATAATAAATACATGTACTTGTTTGGTGTTGCTTGGAAGACTTATGATATTAATTTGAACAAAAGCTGGAATGGGGAGCAACGTGATTTGCTGGTAATGATTTAATACCACGTTTTATTTACCATTTTAAATAACAAATATTCTAATATTAAAGATAGAGGTACAGTGTCCTTACAGCCTGAAGTTATTTTAAAAAGTGTTATCCACAGCTTGAGACAATGTGAATTTATTCCATAGATACAATGTCACTATTTGAATATTAAATGGAATATTAACTAGACCAAGGAATAGCATAATATAGTTTAAATTCTATCCTCGGTAGACATAACTAAACTGAGATGAAAGATAAAAGGTCTCTCTGGATCAAGAGTCATTTAGAATGACATAAAAATAGTGAGAATCTGATATAGTTTATGATCTGATAGCAGGTAGTAATTTATTTGTTTTGTTTTGTTGTTTGTTGATCCTATTCCTTATGAATTATGTTACCTTTCAGCTCTCAGTTGTAGTTATAGTTGTGAAATCTCAGTATATATTTGTTCCATTACTTCAAGTTATCTTCAAATTCTCCTTAATCATACGGCCTTTTTGAAGCTTTTCTGGATGCGATTAGTCTCCTTTCCCAAAAAGTTAGATTGTCATTCATATTTGATGTTAATCACATCATCTGGAGTTTCAATGATGGCTGAATTATTTTGATCTCATTTTGCATAGTAACCAAGCATATGAACATATATTCCTAATAATTGATCTGGTAAAGAATATTTAAAGGCAATTATAATTCACCTGTAAATGATTGTTGGTAAAACACAACTAAATAGAAACACTCCTGGGACTATATGTATACCTTATTTAATAAATTGAAAATATGAACACCTATAATTCAACCCTTGAATGATAACATTAAATTACTTCTAATTACTTATTTAAAAGTTAATTGACTACTTTTATAAGAGTAACAAATGAAAAGAGATATTGCATTCCCCAAGCATTTTTCAAAAACTTAATGAGGCAATAAAAGCTATGTAAAGCAGGTAATCACTTATTAATCGATCTGTTATTAGGATCATATTAGAACTAGGGTAATATATTTGCTTTCAGATTTCTTTAAAATGGACAAGGTGGTCACACCCTTCCTGAAAAAGCTTTAGTCTGTTGCTTAGGTAACTACTTAGCCATTTATTACAATAGAGAGAGTGGTTGACAGATCATTAGTGAAATAAATATATGATCTCTATGAACTCATACCTATCTACATGTACTAAATGTCTTATAATGTGAGAATACATCACATCCCTCAATAGGCATTATTCCAAAGTGTTTGATGCAAAGAGTGTTATGCTGGGGAAAATAAATGCAAAAAGAAAATCACCACCCTGTGAGAATTAATTTGCTTTGATTTCGTTTGCAAATTTCTAGACATATTCAGCAGTATTCCTTAGTGAAGCCCACTTGCGAGTTTGCTAGAAGGATAAATGGATTAATTCACCTTTCAGCATTACTTTGTTGGCATCCTTCAAACATAAAAAACTATCAGAATTCATTACAGTGCTTGCACCCCTCCCCCACTCCACCTTCATATTTTAGCCCTAATTATCTCTTTGAGCAAGAGTATGTTTTCAGATATTTCAATTATAATAGATTCATCCTCATCTACACACCAATATCATCGTTCTTTCCTTTCATCATATAATTTGGTAGGAGGTTCTTTCTTCTCTGTACTAAACTTGAACTCTGAAGTGCCTTTTTGTGAATTGTCTCTCCTCCTTTTATAAACTTTTCAAAAATATTTTCCCCATGATTTTGAAGTAAAACAAAACAAAACAACAAAATCTTTTCGTTTGTTGTAAAGCTTGAAAGACCTATAATAGCTGACCTGTCCAAATCAGGCATGCTATTTCTTCTCCATCCTAACAAACAAGAGCATATTAATCATGTAGTAAACCAATAAAGATGAATGCCTGATTAACTCCATGCCCAGAATTAATTACAACAGAAGCAGTTGTTCTTACAACTTAAATTAGAGCTTGTAGATGATATGGGTAGTCAATAAATCACCCTGCTTTCGGATAAGGTGTTCAAAAACTTGTATTAGACAATCTAATTCACAACAATAACAGTTCTGTTATCCAGTGGTGATGAGATCCAGACTTATTACTTACATATTAGTCTATAATTATACTAGCCATTTTTTATTAAAATTGAAATAAGTCAATCAGTGTTATAGATTCATATTTTACCTCCTGTGGGCAAACTAGCCATATCATTAGTTCCGATTGGGTTTTGTTGCTCATTGTTTTATTAAAGCTTAGGATTGCTAGTGTGTCAAACTGAATATGCAGTACTGAAGTATTTTATAAGAGGCATCATAAAATAACAGGTACCAATCATTTGGCGTAATTATTTTTCCGTGTTTCTATAACTTTGCTTATTCTTATTTTCTCTTCTGATAGATTCTCTTCTACATCCTTTTTCATAAAGACGTTCCTTAGTTTAAAATAAAGGAACTATTGGCCGGGCGCGGTGGCTCAAGCCTGTAATCCCAGCACTTTGGGAGGCCGAGACGGGCGGATCACGAGGTCAGGAGATCAATACCATCCTGGCTAACACGGTGAAACCCCGTCTCTACTAAAAAAATACAAAAAACTAGCCGGGCGCGGTGGCGGCGCCTGTGGTCCCAGCTACTCGGGAGGCTGAGGCAGGAGAACATGGAACTGGGAGGCGGAGCTTGCAGTGAGCTGAGATCCCGGCCACTGCACCCAGCCTGGCGACAGAGGGAGACCCGCCCCAAAAGAACTTTATTGCTTTTCTGACATTTATATTGCACCTCAGAAAAAGTTGAAAACAATTTCTCACTAGTTTTATTTACAAACTGCTCAGTGCTTGATGGTGATTGATTTTGAAGTTGTTGGCCATGTGAGGACTGTCCCTTGGCACAAAACAACTGGGTTTATTTCCATCAAACCTATCTCCAACAACCTACAATCAAAGTATTTTGCTTGATATTTTTTATTATGAGTTCTCTTTTTGTGTTTGTATGTCATTTTTAAATGCTTATTGATCTATGTGTCATTAGGTGATTAGGTTATTTGTGGTGAGATATAACCATTGTGGGTTTTGGTAGTGCCTATCTTATTAGGTGATTTTTTCTCCTATTTAAACTTTTTAAAGCTGAAAAAATATTTTCTAACAATTTGGCAATGATTAAAATTCAAAAGGAAATTACACGATTAGTGCTTTGTATGCATGATTATGTTTAATATGTATTTATAAAGTTGTTTACTGATTTGGAGGATGTTATAGTAGAGGTAACAAATGTTTAAGAATTTGTGGATATTAGTGCAATTTGTTGTGAATTTTAATGTTCTGCACTTAGTAATACTTTATTTTTTAACCTTTTAAAAATATCCCTCACAGTACATATATATAGTTAGATAGAAGAAATAAATTCAATGTTTGATAGCAGAATAGGATGACGTTATACTTAACAAAAATATATTATACTCAGGTAATAGACTCTCTAAATACCCAGACTTGATCACTATGCATTATATACATGTAACAAAATTTCTTCTGTACCCCATAAATTTGTACAAATAATAATTTTTAAAAATTCCATTTAGCTGGGCTTGGTGGCTCATGCCTGTAATCCCAGCAGTTTGGGAGGCTGAGGCAGGCAGATCGCTTGAGGTCAGGAGTTCGAGACCAGTTTGGCCAACACAGTGAAACCCCTGTCTTTACTAAAAATGCAAAAATTAGCCAGGAGTGGTGGTGCACACCTGTAATCCCAACTACTTGGGAGGCTGAGGCAGGAGAATCACTTGAAGCTGGGAGGCGGAGGTTGCAGTGAGCCAAGATCATGCCCCTGCACTCCAGCCTGAGTGAGAGCGAGACTCTGTCTCAAAAAGAAAGAAAATATGAAAAATAATAAATAAAAATAAAAATTTCATTCAAAGATGTTTTAAGGTTGTAAACGTAAAGTTTTAATATATTAGTGATTTTCAGAAATGTTCTCTTCTTATGATAGAGGATTAGGTAACTAGGACTAAATCCGCATCAAGAATAATTAGAAAATTGGGCAAAATATATATTAAAACAATTTATTTGAAGGCATATTAGTTATATCTTGCTGTACAGAAAACTAACCAAAACTTAATGGCTTAAAATGGTATCAGCATATTTAATTCACAATTCTGTGCGGTTAGAATTTAGGGTCTCACACTGGTATGAGCTATGTTCGGTTAATCATGGCTGAACTCACAGACCTGTCAGCTCATGTGTTGGCTGGAGCTGCTTGGCTGATGGTTGCCTCACTTGGAATGTGTGGGATGACTGGAATTTCTCAGGACAGGGTTTTTCATCCTCCAGCAGGCTAGCCTGAGCTTGTTCCTAAATTGATGGCTTTATTTCCTCAATGTATACTAACCACATAATCCTACTCTTTCAAACTCAAGCATACAACTGAAATCTTTCTCATTAAAGCAGTCAGTGTTTCCTGAAATATATGAATTATCTTTCCTTATTTTGTTTCCTGTTTAACGTCTCCACTACACTGTCACTACTGATGCTTTTGTTCCATGCTCGTGTCTACCTGTATCCTACTCATTAGTTCCTCATATATTATTCTATTTAATAGGCATTTTCTTCAATTTTCCTTTTTTATTTCATTTTCATTATATTCATCTATCCCTGGCTCTCAGTCATTCTGTATCGACTAATACCTCCATCTATACTTCAGCTTTTCCTTTTTCTCCTTATATCTGGACTAATATTACTCATTATCAGATGGGCCTTTCCAACTGTCTTTTTAGCATTACAAACTCAGTATCCCCAAATGTGAATTTATCATATATTTCCATTTATTTGCTGTTTCTCTTGAAGTCCATATTCAATGAATGCAAGAAAAATAAATTAATTACCCAGGCTTGAAACCTGAAATTATGCTTGATTTCTCCTTTCACTTTTTCTGTACGTCCAAATGAATCTTCCTCTGAAATTCCATTCTAATAATTTCTCTTGGTTTTCACTCCCTGCAGTGAAGTCTGGTTGTTTGTGGTTTCTTTGCCTACTTTCTACTTTTCTTATGAAAGTATATTCCAAATTTGATTTGAGAAACTAAGTGTTTTTGGGTAGAATTACAACAGTACGTTTTCTCTATTCATGGATATTAATTGTAAGCCTGGAGTTCCATACTTTTGTCCACAAAAACTAATTTAGTTAGGATATGTGCAAATTTTGACCAAAGACAATTAATTCCAAACTTACAGAGAACTTGAAAGTATAGTTCAAATATATTTTTATACTTGTGACCCACTTGAGAGTAAGTTGTTGGCTGAATGCTCCACCATTCTCTAAATTTATAGTAATTCCTAAAAACAACATTCTCCTATATAGCAACGACACAACTATCAAAATTAGGAGGTTAACAGCAATGTGCTAATACCATTGTATTAATTTCCTAATTGTTTCTGCACAATTTACACACATTTATTTTGTTACAGTTCTGTAAATCAAAATCCAAAGAGCTCTCACTAGGCTAAAATCAAGGTATTGGCAGGCAGGGCAGCATTCTTTCTAGATGATCCAGAAAAAAAAAAGGTTTTTTTTTTTTTTTTTTTTTCTTTTTTTTTTCCAGCTTCTGGAGTCTGTCTTCATTTCTTGGTTTACAGCCTCCTCTTTCAATCTTCAAAGCCAGTAGCTTAGCATTTTCAAATCTTTGACTGTAATTCTCTCTCTTTTTATTATAAACATTTTTATGATTACATTTGGTTCACCCAGTTACTCCAGGCTATTCTCTCTATCTCAACATCTTTAATTTAATCACATCTGCAAAGTTGCTTATACCATGTTAAGTAACATTCTAGGTTCTGGGGATTTGGATGTGTAAATAATTTGAGGACCACTTTCTGCCTGCTACCCCACCTAATCTTCAGTACCCATTCAAGTTTTGCCAGTAGTCCCACCCAATATGATACTTATAGCAAAATAATAAATCTTAAACATGCATTGCATTCAGGCTTCCTCTAATATATCCTCAATATGTGATGTACTTCACTTTACATCTTATCAGGAGGTCAACAAATTTTAATTTGTCACATTTCTGATAATATTCACTTTGATCACTTAATTAAAGTAGTGTCTACTTAGCTTCCCTACTTTTGACCTACTCCTTTTCCTTTTGACATTAGTGAGCATTCTGTGTAGAAGTATGTTGAGACTATACAAATATCCCATTCCTCATCAAATTTTTGATTTACTAATTTCTTTATATCAATATGGATACATGATAAGACTGACTTCCTATTTTATTCAGTGGGTTATATCCTCTTACTATCATTTACTTTATACTCACATTATCTCTATTATAGACAGTGAAAATCCCTTTAAACTAACTTCTGTGTTCCTTTGATAGGACCTACCATGCAATAAGAACTTCTGTTTTCTAGCTGTGCTTTGGAATAAGTCATCTCCTTAAGGGAGTTCTAACTAATTTTGGTGCAGAATGATAGTCAGAAACCAATATCTGGATCTTAAGTGTGTTCATTACTGTTGAGGTGCCACTGCTTTTATGTTCTGTCAGAAGACAGAGGAAGAGAATATACATAAACACGCACATCAAAAATTATGTGTTGATACCGAACCATTGATTCAAGTCTAATACCCCTTTTCAGTTACCCGGGACTAAAATTTTCGGGAAACAGGAGAAAAAGAACAAGAGAAGGAGAAGGAAAGGCTCAGGAATAATTTTTTTCCCACATGTATTGAAGTGAAATCTAAATACACACACACAAATTCCCTCGTTTTAAGTTCAAGATAAGGAATATGTTTCATCCCTAAATGTTCCTTCATCCCCTTGGAAGTCTTCAATCCTGACCTCTAGTTTCTTTTCTTTCACTTTGATTTTGCCTTGACTAGAATTAGACACAAAAAGAATCAGTAGTCTTTTGTGTTTGGCTTTTTCCATTTAGCATAAAGCACTTTAGGTTTCTTTTTGCATGTTCAGTAGCATATTCTATTACTGAATAAGATCCCGTGGTTCAAATTTATTGCATATATATTGGATATCTGGTTTATTTACTCATCAGTTGATGATCGTATGAGTTCTTCCTAGGTTTTGTTTTATAAACAGTTCTGCTACAGACATTTGTTTACAAGTCATCATGAGAGCATAAGTTCTCCTTCCTCTTGGGTAAATAATTGACTTGCTAGCTAAGGGATATAAGTGTATGTTTATATTATAAGACATTGGCAAACTTGTTTCCAGAGTGGCTGTACTATTTTGTTTTCACCAACAATGTATGAGAGTTCCAGTTGTTCCACATTCTCTCTAGCACTTGGCATTGTTATTCTTTTATATTTAATCATTCTTGTGGTATATAGTGATATCTTATTGTGGATTTACTTTGTATACCCTTGATGGCTAGTAGTGTTAACCATCTTTTCTCATGTTTATTGGCCATCTGGGTATATTCATTAGTCAAGCATCTTTTAATGTATTTTGCCACTTATACATTGGTGGTTTGTTCTATTATTCGTGAATAATAGTTTTGTTTGTTTGTTTTTTCTAGTGACAGAGTCACATTGTGTTACGCAAGCTGGAGTGCAATGTTGCTATAGTAGCTCACTGCAACCTGGAACTCCTGAGTACAGGCCACCCTTATACTTCAGCCTCCTGGAGAGACAAGACTATAGGCATGTGCCATTACCCCTGGCTATTTTTTATTTTTTTAATAAAGATAGGGTCTCACTATGTTGCCCAGGCTGGTCTTGAACTAGCAATAGGAGTCTTTTTTTTTTGCATTTCAGAAAGTTTGTACTAATGTATATTTACTTCAGTAGAGTATCTACTTAGTCTATAGATTTATTCATAGTTTTTCTTAATTTTAATAGTTGTTTGTGAAAAACAGTTGCTTTTAATTTGCTTTTTTTTCCCTGTTTTTTAAATTTTACTTTAAGTTCCGGGATACATATGCAGAACATGCAGGTTTGTTACATAGGTATACAGTGCCATGGTGGTCTGCTGCACCTATTGACCTGTCCGTCAAGTTCCCTCCCCGACCCCCACCCCCCTGACAGGCCCTGGTGTGTGCTGTTCCTCTCCCTTTGCCCATATTTTCTCATTGTTCAACTCCTGCTTATGAATGAGAACATGGGGTGTGTGGTTTTCTGTTCAGGTGTTAGTTTGCTGAGGATAATGGCTTCCAGCTTCATCCATGTCCCTGCAAAGGACATGATTTCATTCCTTTTTACGGCTGCATAGTATTTCATGTGTATATGTACCAGATTTTCTTTATCCAGTCTATCATTGATGGGCACTTGGGTTGGTTCCATGATTTTGCTATTGGAAATAGTGTTGCAATAAACATACATGTGCATGTGTCTTTATAGTAGAATGATTTATAATATATTTCTATTTCTTTGTCTATATACCCAGTGATGGGATTGCTGGGTCAAATGGTATTTCTGGCTCTAGATTATTGAGGAATTGCCATACTGTCTTCCACAATGGTTGAACTAATTTACATCCCCACCAACAGTGTAAAAGCCTTCCTATTTCTGCACAGCCTCACCAGCATCTTTTTTTTTCTTGACTTTTTAATAATCGCCATTCTGACTGGCATGAGAGAGTATCTTGTTATGGGTTTGACTTGCATTTCTCTAATGATCGATCAGTGATGTTGAACTTCTTTTCATATGTTTGTTGGCCGCATAAATGTCATCTTTTGAGAGGTGCCTGTTCATATACTTTGCCCATTTTTTTGATGTGCTTGCTTGTTTTTTTCTTGTAAATTTGTTTAAGTTCCTTGTAGATTCTGGATATTAGACTTTTGTCAGATGGGTACACAATAAAAAATGATAAAGGGGATATCAAAGATTGCAAAGACCTTTTCTGCATCTATTGAGATAATCATTTGGTTTTTGCCTTCGGTTCTGTTGATGTGATGGTCTGAAGGTTTTTTTCGTTGTTGTTGTGGTGGTGTCTCTGCCAGATTTTGTTATCAGGATGATGCTGGCTTCACAAAATGAGTTAGGGAGGACTCCCTCCTTTTCAATTGTTTGGAATAGTTTCAGAAGGAATGGTACCAGCTCCTCTTTGTACCTCTGGTAGAATTCGGCTTTGAATCTGTCTGGTCCTGGAATTTTTTTGGTTGGTAGGCTATTAATTACTGTCTCAATTTCACAGCTTGTTATTGGTCTATTCAGGGATTCAACTTCTTCCTGGCTTAGTCTTGGGAGAGTGTATATATCCACAAAATTATCCATTCCAGATATTCTATCACAGTTTATTTGTGTCAAGGTGTTTTCTGATGGTAATTTGTATTTCTGTGGGGTCATTGGTGATATCCCCTTTATCATTTTTTATCACATCTATTTGATTTTTTCTCTTTCTTCTTCTTTATTAGTCTAGCTAGTGGTCTATCTATTTTGTTAATGTTTTCAGAAAACCAGCTCCTGGATTCATTGGTTTTTTTGGAGGGGTTTTTTTTTTTTTTTTTCTAGCTCTCTCAGTTCTGCTCTGATCTTAGTTATTTCTTGTTTTCTGCTAGCTTTCGGATTAATTTGCTCTTGCCTCTCTCACTCTTTTAATTGTGATGTTAGGTTGTTGATTTGAGATCTTTATAGCTTTCTGATATGGTCATTTAGTGTTAAAAATTTCCCTCTTAACACTGCTTTATCTGTGTCCCAGAGATTCTGAGATGGTGTCTCTTTGTTCTCATTGGTTTCAGAGAACTTCTTGATTTCTGCTTTAATGTCATTGTTTACCCAGGATTCATTCAGGAGCAGGTTGTTCAATGTCCATGTAAGTGTGTGGTTTTGAGTGAGTTTCTTAATCCTGAGTTCCAATTTGATTGCACGGTGGTCTGAGACTGTTTGTTATGATTTCAGTTATTTTGCCTTTGCTGAGAAGTGTTACTTCCAATTATATGGTCAATTTTAGAATAAATGCCATGTGGCACTGAGAAGAATGCATATTCTATTGATTTGGGGTGGAGATTTCTGTAGATATCTATTAAGTCCACTTGATACAGAGCTGAGTTTAAGTCCTGAATGTCCTTGTTAATTTTCCATCTTGTTGATCTCTCTAATATTGACAGCGAGCGGGGTGTTAAAATCTCCCACTATTCTGTGTGGGAGTCTAAGTGTCTTTGTAGGTCTCTAAGAATTTGTTTTATGAATCTGGCTGCTCCTGCATTGGGTGCATCTATATTTAGAATAGTTAGCTGTTCTTGTTGAATCATTCCCTTTACCATTATGCAATGCCCTTCTTTGTCTTTTCTGATCTTTGTTGGTTTAAAGTCTGTTTTGTCAGAGACTAGGATTACAACCCCTGCTTTTTTTTGTTTTCCATTTGCTTGGTAAATTTTTCCTCCATCCCTTTAATTTGAGCTTAGGTGTGTGTTTGCATATGAGATGGGTCTCCTAAATACAGCCCACCGATGGCTCTTGACTCTTTATCCAATTTGCCCTTCTATGTCTTTTAATTGGATCATTTAGCCCATTTACATTTAAGGCTAGTATTGTTATATATGAATTTGAACCTGTAATCACGATGTTATGTGGTTATTTTGCACACTAGTTGATACAGTTTCTTCATAGTGTCATTGGCCTTTATATTTTGGTGTGTTTTTTACAGTGGCTGGTACCAGTTTTTCCTTTCCTTTCCTTGCTCTTGCAAGGCAGACCTGATGGTAATGAAATCCCTCAGCATTTGCTTGTGTGAAGAGGATTTTATTTCTCCTTCACTTATGAAGCTTAGTTTGATTGGATCTGAAATTCTGGGTTGAAAATTCTTTTCTTTAAGAATGTTGAATGTTGTCCCACAGTCTTTTCTGGCTTGTAGAGTTTCTGCTGAGAGGTACACTGTTAGTCTGATGGGCTTCCTTTTGTAGGTGATCTGACCTTTCTCTCTGGTTGCCCTTAACATTTTTCTTTCCTTTTGAACTTGGAGAATCTGATGATTACATGTCCTAGAATTGATCTTCTTGTGGAGTATCTTACTGGTGTTCTCTCTATTTCCTGAATTTGCATATTAGCCTGTCTTCCTAGGTTGGGGAAGTTCTCCCACATAATATCCTGAAGTGTGTTTTCCAGCTTGCTTCCACTCTCCCTATCTCTTTCAGATGCTCCAATCAATCGTAGGTTCAATCTTTTTACAAAGTCCCATATTTCTTGGAGGCCTTTTTGCTCCTTTTCATTATTATTATTATGTCTAATCTTGTCTACATGCCTTATTTCATCAAGGTGGCCTTCAAACTCGGATATCCTTTCTTCCACTTGGTTGATTTGTCTATTGATACACGAAGTTCTCGTACTGTGTTTTTCAGCTCCATCAGTTCATTTATGGTCCTCTCTAAACTGGTTATTCTAGTTAGCAGCTCCTCTAACCTTTTATCAAGGTTCTTAGCTTCTTTGCATTGGGCTAGATCATGCTCCTTTAGCTCAGTGGAGTTTTTAATTACCCATCTTCTGAAGCCTACTTCTGTCAATTCATCCATCTCATCCTCCATCCAGTTCTGTGCCCTTGCTGGAGACACATTGTGATCATTTGGAGGAGAAAAGGCACTCCGATCTTTTGGATTTTCAGCATTTTTTATTGCTTATTTCTCATCTTCATGAGTTTGTCTAGTTTCAATCTTTGAGACTGCTGACTCTTGGATGGGGTTTTTGTGGGGACTTTTTTTATTGGTGATGTTGTCGTCGTTGCTTTGTGTTTGCTTTCTTCCCATGGTCAGGTCCGTCTTCTGTAGGGATGCTGTAGTTTGCTGGGGGTTCACTTTAGGTGCTATTCATCTGGTTTGCTCCCGCGCCTGGAGATGTCACTCAACAAGGTTGGAGAACAGCAACGATGGTTGCCTGCTCATTCTTCTGGGATCCCTGACCTTGAGGGGCGCACACCTGATGCCAGTAGGATCACTCCTATATAGGGTGTCTGTCAACCCCTGTTGGAGGGTCTCGCCCAGTTGGGTGGCACAGCAAACAGGACCCATTTAATGAAGACCTTTTACTGTCCCTTAGTGGAGGGGGTGTGCTTCGCTGGGGGAAACCCGCTCATCTGGGCTGCTTGGATTCCTCAGAACTACCAGGAAGAAAGGCTAAGTCTGCTGGTCTGCAGAGACTGTGGCCACCTCCCACCCAGGGGCTCAGGCCCAGGGAGATCCGGGTCCTGTCCCTGAGTCTCTGGGTGGAGTTGTTGGAGTTCCTGCACCTCCCGCCCCAGTGAAGAAGGATGCGTCAGGGTCAGCCCTGAAGAGGCGCTCTGGCTGCAGTCTGCCACAGGTGGTATGTTGGGCGCTGGGGGACATCTCTTGGGGACCAAGCCACCCAGCCTCCCTGGCTCCAGCAGGGGAAAAGAGTAGCCTGGAGCTATAGAGATGGATGCTGCCCTTCCCTCGTCCAGGAAGCTTAGTGTGTTAGGCAGTTATGAGTCCCAGTACTGGCTGATGCCCCTCCTCCAAGGAACTCAAAGGGCTTAGGCAGCAGGCAGCCACAGTGGTGGTGCTGGTCACCTTTCCTCCTGGGGAGCCGGCAGGCTTATGCAGATTTCAGCTGACAGGCTGTTGAGAATCTGCGCAGCTCTGGGGTTGGGAACCTAGGCCTCAGTGACGTGGGCTTGCCAGTGGGATTTTGCAATCTGCGGGTTGCACGGTTCTGTGGAAAAAACACAGTTTCCCCAGCTGGATAGCACACTCACTCACTGCTTCCCTTGGCTAGGGGGCGGGGGCTCCCCTGCTCCATGTGGCTCTCAGGTGGGCGGTGCACCACACTGCTCTTTCTTCCTTTCTGTGGATCACAGCCACCTAGTCAGTTCTGATGAGAGAACCTGGATACCTTGGTTGACAGTGAAGGATTCATGTGCTAATTGTGTTCTTTCTGATGGGAGCCTCTGATATCCGCTTTTTCTAGTTGGCTATCTTGGCCCCATCCCCAGGAGTTCTTTATATATCCCTGATACATGTCCCTTTCTAGGTATGCTTTGCAAACATTTTCCCATAGTCCATAGTTTGCTTTCTTAACTGTGTTTTTCAAAGAACAAAGGTTTTTAATTTTGATAAAGTATAATTTATAATTTTTTCTTTATATAGCTTATGCTCTTTGCGTTCTATTTAAAAAATTATTGCCTACTTCAATGTCACAAATATTTGTTTTTCTTCTTTTTCCAAACATTTTATTGTTTTAGCTTTTACGTTAGGATACAGAATATATATTTGAAGTGATTTATGCATATAGTATGAGATAACATATGAGGTTTTTTTTTTTTTCCCCACATAGACATTTGGGTGTTCCATCTCCATTTGTTGAAAGACTATTCTTTCCTCCATTGAATTATGTTGGCAACTTGACCATATAAGTAACAGTCTATTTATAGATTTTATTCTATTCCCTTGATCTCTAGATCTATTAAACTAGCTTGGATTATAGCAGTATAAGTTACTCAGCTTTACTTTTACTTAAACAATTTTTATTTTGCCAAGTTCTTTTTCTTTCTGTGTGAATTTTGGAATAGGCTTGTCAATTTCTTGAAAAAAGATTGAGACATTTTATTCAACATTTTATAGGTCATAAATCTGGTATAATGTATGCCTGGACCTATTGCTGACATCTTGTAATTACGTGGAGGTTAAGAATGAAGCAGACATTGAGTAGTGTAGAAATAGGAAGACAAATTGGATTGAAGTGACATCTTTTGAGCCTGCAGAATTAAGCAGCCTTTTGATTTTCAGTTATATGATAAAATAAATTCAATTTTTTGAATAAACGAATCTAACTCCTTTTAATTTTTTTGATCCCTTACAAATAACACTTCTAAATTTCACACAACAATTCTAGTTCAGACTTTAAAAAAAAAAAAAAAAAAAGATCTCTTCCAGTGCTATGGTCCCCCATACAAATCTATTTTCACAGCCATGAGTTCAGATAATGTTAATAAGCTTCTCAACACTTGTTTTAAAAATCCCAAATTTTTGATCATGGGATTTAAGACTGTCCATTATTGGTCCTTGTTATAATTTTTAAGTGCATCGCTTATTATCGTCTACCTCACCTCATACAATGTTTTGTCCCATCATACTTTCTCATTTTATCTCCAATGCATCCTGTAAAAGTTCTCCTCTGAAACTCTTGTTAAAATTTTTTGCTGCTACTTCAAAATTTGGGAGTTTATTGCATCTGTCTTTGACAGTTGAAATCTTAGACATACTACATGTTCATAATCCCCACATGTTTTACTAGATCTCACAATGAGAATGAGTCCCTCCCTCGTCCATCCTCGAGGTGACTAGAGGACTTTCTGCCTCTGTGATAACAGTTACTGCAACTTGCGGGCCTATTCCTGTAACTATAGAAGTTCTTTAATTCAGGACTTCATAAAGATGGCAAGAAGGTAACACAAAATGAATTTACACCATGTCGTTTTGTGTACATCTCTCTGTCCCTCTAGAATGTGAAATTTCTAAAGAACAAGGACCACCTTTGTGTCCTCCAAAGCACCTGGAAAAATGCCTTATGCAAAGTATTTGTTAAATCAATTCTAAAATGAAACTAATAGCAGGGCCTTCTTAATTTTTAAAATTTTATTATAAACTGAAAATGTATAATTATATATTTATGGGGTAGAAAGTGATGTTAACATTTATGAATACAGTATGAAATAATTAAATTGAGCTAATTAACATACCCAACACCTCAATAACAACAGCAATAACAACTTTGAAGCTTTAAATATGACTGATACTTGTAGCCGTGTTTCTTTGTAGTTCCCATGAAGTTAGGAATTTGGGGGTCCATTTTAGATACTATAGGCCTGTTAGTTTTGAAGGGAAACTTTGTTGCTATTTCTGGTCTTTTTTTTTTCTAAAGCATAGATGTTATTTATGGTTTCTCCCCTTTAGGATCATATGGACTGACAAGTATACATTCTAATGAAACCAAAGGTACTTAAACTGTAAGCAATTTACATTATTTATATATAAGTTTAGACACATTAATACACTTCCATACATTCATTAACAAACATATGTTTTCAGAATAACATTACACAAGTAGAAAATCCTGTTTGACTACTTTAAACTTCATATGGAACCAAAAAAGAGCCCAAATAACCAAGATAATCCCGGGCAAGAAGAACAAAGCTGAAGGCATCACGCTACCTGACTTCAAACTATACTACAAGGCTACACTAACCAAAACAGCATGGTACTTGTACCAAAACAGATATATAGACCAGTGGAGGAGAACAGAGGCCTCAGAAATAACACCACACATCTACAACCATCTGATCTTTGACAAACTTGACACAAACAAGCAATGGGGAAAAGATTCCCTATTTAATAAATGGTATTGAGAAAACTGGCTAGCCATATGCAAAAAAATGGAAACGGGACCCCTTCCTTACACCTTGTACAAAAATCAACTCAAGACGGATCAAAGACTTAAATGTAAGACCTAGGACCATAAAAATCCTAGAAGAAAACCTAGGCAATACCATTCAGGACATAGGCATGGGCAAAGACTTCGGTCTAAAACACCAAAAGCAATGGCAACAAAGGCCAAAATTGACAAATAGGATCTAATTAAACTAAAGAGCTTCTGCACAACAAAAGAAACTATCATCAGAGTGAACAGACAGCCTACAGAATGGGAGAAAATTTTTGCAATCTATCCATCTGACAAAGGGCTAATATCCAGAATTTTCAAAGAACTTAAACAAATTTACAAGAAAGAAACAAACAACCCCATAAAAAGTGGGCAAAGGATTTGAACAGACACTTCTCAAAAGAAGACATTTATGCAGCCAACAGACATGTGAAAAAATGCTCATCATCACTGGTCGTCAGAGAAATGCAAATCAAAACCACAATTTGATACTGTCTCACACCAGTTAGAATGGCAATCATTAAAAAGTTGGGAAAGAACAGATGCTGGAGAGGTTGTGGAAAAATAGGAATGCTTTTACACCGTTGGTGGGAGTGTAAATTAGTTCAACCATTGTGGAAGACAGTGTGGTGATTCCTCAAGGATCTAGAACTAGAAATACCATTTGACCCAGCAATCCCATCACTGGGTATATACCCAAAGGATTATAAATCATTCTACTATAAAGACACATGCACATGTATGTTTATTGCAGCACTATTCACAATAGGAAAGACTTGGAACCAACCCAAATATCCCTCAATGATAGAGTGGATAAAGAAAATGTGGCACATATATACTATGGAATACTATGCAGGAATAAAAAAGGATGAGTTCATGTCCTTTGCAGGGACATGGATGAAGTTGGAAACCATCATTCTCAGCAAACTAACACAGGAACAGAAAACCAAAAACCGCATGTTTCTCACTCATAAGTGGGAGTTGAACAATGAGAACACATGGACATAGGGAAGGGAACATCACACACCGGGGCCTGTTGGGGTGTAGGGGTTGGGGGAGGGATAACATTAGGAGATATACCTAATGCAGGTGACAGGTTGATGGGTGCAACAAACCACCATGGCATCTGTATATCTGTGTAACACAACTGCATGTTCTGCACATGTACCCCAGAACTTAAAGTATAATAATAATAAAAAAGAAAATACTGTTTGAAAATTTACTGTACTTTATAACCAGACGAGGAGTTTTTAATCAATCTTGAAAGATTTTTCACTTCTTCATTTTAGTATAAGAAGTTGGACGGGTCTACTTAGTCCATACATAGCCGTGGGCCTATTCCTGTAACTGTAGAAATTCTTTATTTCATAACTTTATAAAGATGGCAGGGAGGTAAAATAAAATGAATTTATGCCATGTACTGAGACTACAGAAGATATGATATATAGTTTACTTAATAAGCACTAACACATAAATGTAACCAGCACAAACTCTATAGTATAGTTTTTCTATTTTATTTCTAATACTCTGTATTAAAGAAGAGGTGAATATTCTAAGCCTGCTGTGGCCAAGGTAAGTGTGTACGTGTCCTGTTTCTTTTATTGTCACTGAAGTTGTGGCATGCCAGAACTGGCTTGTGTAGCCCCCAAGGGACACATGTTAAATGTTCAGGAATTTTGCATGTCAGTTGTTAAAACGCTGGTAGCTTGAAATTGGCCCTAGTGTAAGTATTCACACAATGGATGTTGGCAAATGCTGCAAATTAGAGATCATGTCTACCTTTTCAACCAGGAAACTGGTTTATCAGTATTCCACTGATCGTAATAGTTCTGGGTACTCTTATGTTTGTTTCATGCTATTCTTGTTCCAGACTTGTCTGAGCACTGGCTTACCTTGAAGATCTTGCCATTTTTCAGTGTAATTATCCTCTTGGGTCCAGGGTTTCCCCAAAATGCTGGGTGTCCAAGAAGCCCCCTCTTGCTTATATGTGACCTTGGGAAGTTGTCAGTTGCTACCCAACTAGTATTAAGCAAAGTCTGGCAGATCTGATGTGCTTTGTTATTGCAGCTTAGTCAACCAAGGAAATGTTAGTCCGAACAGTATAATCTAACTGAAGCTGATTCAGACTAAGTTTTCTGAGGCTTTGGCAAAAGAGCAATTTTTCTGACAGTGGTCCTTACCAGGACTCTTGTTATAAATTAATGATTTATCTTCTTTATTTGACCTACCTTGCCTCCATCCTCATCCAAACTTTTTTCTCTTCTTACAGCCTTAAACGAAGAGAGGAAATGTTCTTTTCTTGTATTTGTAGTTGAGGAACAGTTCATAATGTCATTGAATGTTCTTTCTAATATTTAGCTCTTTCCCAATGCAGTTTGCTGAATGTTCCTTATCTGAGAATTATCTCTCTAAATCTGCAACAGACACTTCAAGTCCCAGCTTCCCGAATACCTCACCCATCAGTGTTTAGCCACTATTCCACTAAAACTTACTGATACTGAGATATAGCACATGGGGTAATTGGAACTGGGAGTCTGGAATAGTTAGGTCCTTTGGTCTTCACCATGGGCCAGGGTCCTCCCACCACCTCAGCCTCTGGGATCAGAAAGAGCTGTCAGAGAGAACACTTGTTCTTAGTTATGGGAAGGGGTGAGAGAGTATTTACCCTTCAAAAGCACTCTGACCTGAATCCTCAACCCTAGCCATACTGTGGTAGAGAGCGTGGATCACTCTGCTGCCCTGGGTTTGGGTGAAATGGTCCATTTAATTCAGTAGTCCCCAACCTTTTTGCCACCAGGGACTGGTTTCCTAGAAGACAATTTTTTCATGGACTGGGTCGGGGGATGGTTTTGGGATAATTCAAGTGCATTATGTTTATTGTGTGCTTTATTTATATTATTAATTCATTATAATATATAATGAAATAATTCTACAACTCGCCATCATATAGAATCAGTGGGAGCCTTGAGGTCATTTTCCTGCAACTAGATGGTCCTATCTAGAAGTGACAGGAGACAGTGACAGATCATCAGGCATTAGATTGTCATAAGGTGCATGGAACCTAGATCCCTCACATGCACAGTTTACAATAGGGTTTGTGTTCCTAGGCGAATCTAATGCCGCTGCCTCTGACAGGAGGCAGAGCTCAGGCAGTAATGAAAGTGATGGAGAGCAGCTGTAAATACAGATGAAGCTTTGCTTGCTTGCCCGCTGCTCACTTCCATGGCCTGAGGGGTTGGGGACCCCTGGTTTAATTGATGTGTACATCATACTCCTGCTTTTAGGGAATTGGGTAACCTGTGTCTTCCTTCTTGCCCAGCGTGGGGGTCTGAGACAGGGAGGTCACATATTTGGAGGGCATTGATTATCTCTCTGGGCACTACTGAGTTTCAGTTAGTCTTGTTACCCCATTAAAGAGACAGAATCTTCATCTATCTGCTTTTCTACCAGAAGGATAGGCATGTCATGTTCTCAGATTTGATAAACCTATACACGTCTATGAAATCTGAGAATAACACAGAAAGTTATTGGAGAGAACATAACCGACAGTGAGCTCTGCCTGCCTTCCCCAGTTTTGCTCATTGTTTCTCGGACATTCTCCTCCTTCATTATCATTTTGCATTTATTGGTATATATGGGAGCTTTCATTTTAAAACTAGAAGAGGAAGAAATTCGGATGGGATGGAGAAAGTAGATAGAATGGATAAAAAATGTAGAGAATGATATTTTGTCTAATATTGTCTGACCCTTTATAATGGGTATGAACTTCTCTAGTTAACATATAAGAACAGGAAATGGGTGGATCTTTATTTCATGAGAGCCTTAGACTAAATCTTGCAAAGACAATTGCTGACAAAGACAAACTCTTCCTTACAACCTTAGAGAGACTCTGGACTGTTGAGAAGGCAGCAAATCATAACGACCTATTAAAGATAATTTATCGGGCTGTGTGATATTAAGGACGTCATGTGAAAATGGCTTCAGCATGGTGTAGAGGATGTACCATATATCAAGAGACATGAATCCTGAACCCATATGTACTCATATTTTTAACTTGCAATTCAGAAACCTTCAGTTTCTGACTGAGAAATCTGTACTTTCCTTTTTCTCACCTTCCCACTCAGCTTTTCTCAGTCCTCAGGGTCTACTTAAAAGGCCTAGTGACTACAGTGGTTAATCCTACAAATTTTTTTTTAATAGAAAAAGGTGTTTATGAAAAAAATCAATTTTGCTATTTAAAACTTAATTATGCTCAGTATAAATATATTTTAAAATCTAAAAAGAGTGAAATTTTCCAATTTGAAGTGCTTATATGTTTGGGAATATGGGTGAAAACACACTGATTAAGATAAATGAATCTAAGATTCATACCCTTTTCTTGCAGAATTCTTACTGACTTCTTGTGTAGAGCTCTGTTTCTTGGTTCTTTACTCCCAGAAAACAGAAAGACATTTTAAAGAACATTATTATAGGGCAGAAGCCTTTTTTTTTTTTTCTATAGCTAGAGGGGTTATATTATAAATTAAAATGGATCTCTCTTAGTAGATTTTACATGCTGTTATCATCCTTTACAAACTCGGCACCTGGAGACAGATGTACAAATATATTAAATTAGAAGATTATCACTTTAATAAAAAGTTTCCACCAAGTTATTTATAGTGGCTGGTGTGGTATATCACCCAGAACCTTCCTCAGAGATCATTTCCCCAACTGTCAAAAGAGTTGTCAGGCACTGCTTATAACTAATTCCATCCCCAAGGAATGCTCTCAGCCAAAGGGATTTGCCTCCCCCGTGTTTATGCTTTCTTCCCTGGGGTAGCTCATGTATATTTACTGACTCATGTAGGTAATCAAATGCCTAGTTCCCTTGTGTTGTCTGGGGACAAGTAAGAACCACTGCGGTTTTCGTGGTCTCCATGGAATTGGCCAAACCTTGTGTGACAACAGCTTTGCAGTTCTGTTTCTTTCTCTCTTCAGTCCTGTTACCTCACTCCTGTCCAGGTGTTAATCCCAAGCATGTTAATATTCTTTCATTCAAATCTGTGTTTAAGATTTTGCTCACCAGAAATGAAACCTGACCTAAGACAGTTGGTACAAGGAGTTGTTTGGCCCAAGGAAACAGATCCTAAAGGAGATTTGGAAGCTTGGTCATCTCCTGCCCATTACGGGTGGGAGATGAAGTGCTGACATTCCCTTGTGTGCTGTAGCAGGGCAGTTGTTAAAATGTTCATTAGTGGTAACTAGGATAACCCATCAGTAAAAAGGAAGGCCCTGATGAATACAATAACTCAGGTACTTGCGAGGCTCAGAAAAAGCCAGTAAATACAGGACAATGAAATTGGATGGCAGCTGCTGCTGAATGCTATCAATTTACTCGGGAAAGACAAAGAAAAGCTGATGTGATTAATCACCAGGTTAAAGCAAAATGTGAAAGCCAGAATATTCTCCTTGGCTGAATTAGAAGAGACTCTCATTTCTTATAGTCAAATATAAAAAGCTGAGGGTCAGACCCAGGACTTAATTTAAAAGACAGAGAAGACTCTAGAGAAGACTGAATTATCGACCTCAGCAAATCTGCTATGCCAGAGTCAGCGTCCTGATTGAGAAGGGGTGTAGCCCGAAGGCTTGAGATGAGGAAAACCGGGTCAATGCACTTGAAAAATTTTAATCTATATATTCCTCTGTATTATTTATGTCTTCAAAACTGGTCGACTCTTTCATACTAAAGGTCAGTCCTTCCCTTTTCCTTGCAAACAGTGCAGGCCTCTGTCTCGTAAGACAATATACAACCCAGTCACTTAGGATCCACTCTGCCTCTAGTCTTGAAGAAAGACTAAAAGGGATAAGTCACCGTATAATCTAGCCAGATATGTGCTGGGCCTACAAAGGGAGAAAAAGGATAATGTGCTGAAGGAACTACAGGACTTAGCTAACAAGTACTGGCAAGAGCCATGTATGTATGGCTCATGGCAAGCATTGTGTCATGATACAGGTAATATGCCCTGCAAGGATGACAGAGGATAGAACTAACATACTGCTAGGTGGGCTCTTCAAAGTTGAAAGTAAGTGATGGCTTTCACCAAGTGAGATACAAATGCCAAAACTAAGATGGTAGAGAGTGGAAGAAAGGATCAAAATACTCAAAGAAGTTGGCCTACAAGAGTTGATAGACCACATAGGGCTTGAACACTTACCTATGAGTATATCCTGCAAGAGTCTGCGTGGAAAACATTTTGTTGTCCACAGCAATAAGGTGAGAAAGACACATATTGTTGTGAAGGTCAGTGGTGACTCTGAGGACCAGGACCGACGGTAGAAGATATTGTATAATACAGAAAAGATGGCAGATTAGACATTGACATCCAGTACCTGAAGCGTCCCTTATAAAATGGGAAATATAGAATCCTGAAATAGGTGGCAGTGCAGCAAAGTCACAGGAGCAGCCAGGGGCAGCTGACTCTCAGAGATATGTCGATATTTAATAGAACATGACAGGCCTAGGGGAAAAAAAAGCTGGACAGCTGACAAGGATATTGCTCATTTGTAAAAAGCAAAGGAAGTTAAGGAGGGATTATTAGAAGGTCGAGGTTTGCTATCTCCCATGAAATATTACAGTCGTGTACCCCGGTTTCATGATCTGAGCCAGTTTTCAGTTCCAGAACCCACTGACTAAAAAGACTGGTTCCCCAGGAGGGAGGACTTTGCAAAACCAAGCAAGCATATTGTGATGTAACAATTCCCAGTTTTTACTCAGATGGCCTTACATCATTTATCGTGAATAACCATAAACTGAGGAAAGGGGAATACTCAGATATTTACAAAACAGTGGGGCATTGGAGGTTCCAATGATATTGTTACACAGGTACCTGCAATTTCACCACGGTCCCCCAGTTAAGCAGGAGCATATATAGGCAGGTAATAAATGGAGTCCTGGGTACACTGATTACATGAACCCACTAGACATTTCTCTCATCGCCAAATGCATACTTAGAATGCAAAGACTACATTTAATTCCACTGGCCTGTGGAATAAGAGCTATTGGAATGGAAAATGTTAAGTAGAAGCCTCTGAAACTGTTTCTGAACCTGGCCAAGACAGTAAACCAAGAAAATTTTGCATAAAATTTGCTTAAAGTCAAAAAAGATGCAGGAATGATGGTTCCCATCATTCCCCCAATTTAATTTGGTAGCCTTGCTTCAGCAACAAAAAACTCAGATGAATTCTGGAGGATGACAGTGACCTACTACAAACTCAACCAAGTAGTAGCCGCAATTGTAGGAGCTATACCAGATGTAATAAACTTTTAAAGGAAGACAGAATCAGAAATAGCACCATGCCAAACCAAACTGAAACATGGGACAAAAGAAAAACTTAATGCCAATATTGTCCTTCTTAACAATTTTAATATTTTGCTCATCATGGATTTTTTGTACTAATTTAACTTTTAAAAATATTTACCTTGTAATATTTATCTTGATTACTGATTTTTTGATGTTCTCTCAAAGTTTTGTATCTGATGCAAGTGTCTTACTCACTACATGTTAGTCCTGGCTCTGTATATCATGGTTCCAGGAACTTGGTAAACAGTCACTGTTTTGTTGAATGCATTATTTCCCATCCCTAAAAGTATGGCTAACCAGAAAAAGTGAATATTCACATGTGATGGACACATATATACATTTGCAGTGCTATCCTAGGGATATGTTGATTCTTCTACCCTATGTCATACATGTAGTCTAAAGAAAACTAAACTGTTCGAACATATAATATTACATTGGTCTACTATTTTAATGGCATTGTATTGAGTGGACTATATGAGGTAGAAATATGTATGTTGGTGGCCTTGTTAAGACACATGTAGTCCAGAGGATGGGAAATTATGGCATTCCCTATAAACTCTATGAAGCTTCAGGGACATGCTATATCAATAAGCTGTATGGTCTGGTATATGCCAGATCATCTCCACAGTAAAGGAGGGTTTGTGTGTCTTTCATCTCCCACCACTAAGAAGGAAACATGATTCCTGGTAAACAAGTAACATGGAAAACCAACATCTTTGAGTTGGACACAGAATAAGAGGGGACTCTTCAGGAAGTTCTGGTTTTGACACAAGTAGCCATGCCACATAGACCTCTTGTTTGAAGACAACAAAGCAGACTGTATAATATTAGAGATGTCTGTGGTAGGGAAAAATCACCATGGGGAGTTATGGCATGACCCAAATGGAGAACTGTAATGTGGACTCTTTAGTGTTCTGGAGCAAGGCTATGCCATCTGCAACGAAAAATCATGTTCTATTAGACAAACAGCCAGGGCATGCTAGGGGTCTTGATAGAGACAGGCCACCTGAATGGACATCGAGTAACCATGCAGAGCTAGATTCTGCCAAACTAATCTAGTCATAGGTTGCTGAGGCCCAGTAGCAATTAATCATGCCAGCATCAGGCATGAACAGGGCCAGAGGGCACAAGGAAGCAACACAAGCAGGTGGCTCAGACTCCATGTCATCTACCATTGTCGCCTTGGCACATCTCCCTTAGCACTTAACATTCACCTGCTGGGTATGGGGAATTTGTTATGAATAGCTGATGGAGGAAGAAAAAGGCTAAGCTTAAGTTATAGATGGATTGGCTTAGTATGCGAGACAGACATAAATGTACTGTGCTACAGATCAACACAGGGGTGGGCCTGAAGAGAGAGGTGAGGAGAAATCTTCCCAATGGGTATAACTTTGAGGAGTACATATGTGGGAGAAAAGTGGCCTGAGGTTAGAATACATATGGGCTCACGAACAGTGATGGATGAGTCAGACCATTAATCAGGAGTTTGGAAGGAGAATGATTTTAGGATTGGAAAAAATATTTTTGAGGACAAGGTATATAGATGGGCATATAGGAGTGGGCATGAAGTACAAAACAACAACAAACAAAACAAAATGTGTAATGCATGATAATTCTCCCCATGGATTATCCATCACATAAGAAGCACTAAGCAATCAAGTATACAGGCTGGTTGGGAACATCCAGGCTCTGTTATCAGTCACCCAGTTTTGGTAAAATGGAACCATAAATGGAATACCCTTGGGAGGCAGATATGTTGTTCATGAATGGGATCAATAGCGTGGGTTCCTATTCAGTAACTGATCTAGTGACTGCTGCTCCCAATGTACAACCTGACAGCAACAGTGCACAATGCAGAGACCTTTCCTCATGGAGACCAGCAAGTTATTTGGTAGGAAAGTGATTTGATCAAACCCTTAATATACTAGAAAGGGGAGCAATTTATCTTGACTTCTATTGACACATACTCCATATTTGTGGATTTACCTTGTCTACAGGACCATATTCAGCCCCACTATTTAAGGGCTTATAGATTATTTGTTTCATCAACATAGAATTCCCTTTGACATTGTTTTGAATCAAGGGACACACTTTATGGCACACAGAGTGTGACTGTTGACATATGTCTACTTGGTCATTGGGCTTTTCATAAACTGTACCACCCAAACTTTTGCAGCCTGGCTGCTTATTCAAAAAGGATTCATGCATCTCAAAATAAAGGAATGGTATCATATAACCTTCTCCCAATAACCCATTCGAGGAATTTGTGTTTCTCACAGCTTTTGACTTTGTGGGTCTAGAGGTCCAGATTCTCAATGGGAGAATCCTTCCACTAGGCTGTGCAGCAAGTGTCCCGTTATACTTTAAGCTGTGGCCACTGCCTAGGGGTTTTGGAGTTCTTTTACCAAGAGACTAGCAAGTGTGGAAAGAGTTACTCCCGTGGTAGGGAAATTGATGTACATCACCAAGGAGACATAAAATTGGTGGCTATACAATGGATGCAGTAGGGATGGATGTATATGTATTTCAGATCCAGGAGATACAATAGATAATCTCTTGGTTATCTCTTGTCCAATTGTGAGAACAAATGGGCAACTGCATCAGCTGCTGTCTGAGCAAGCACAGGACTAGAGACTCTTTCACCTCAGGGACCAGGGGCTAGGTCACCAAGTAAGCCACTCTTCTTTTTCTGAGACAGAGTCTCACTCTGTTGCCCAAGCTGGAGTGCAGTGGCGCGATCTCGGCTTAGCGCAACCTCCGACTCCTGGGTTCAAGTGATTCTCTTGCCTTAGTCTCCTGAGAAGCTGGGATTACAGGCTCATACCACCACTCCTGGCTTTTTTTTTTTTTTTGTACTTTTAGTGGAGACCGGGTTTCGACACGTTGGCCAGTCTGGTCTCAAACCCGTGACCTCCGGTGATCTGCCCGCCTTGGCCTCCCAAAGTGCTGGGATTACAGGCGTAGAGTAAGTCACTTTTGTCAGCAGAAATGAATCTGGAATGAGTAGGAAAGGAGGGAAATAGTATCAGCTGTGGCCTCCTGACTAGTTGTAGCAGCAGGAGCTGTAGTTCCTTTCACTAACCTTACTAAGTTTTGTTAGAAAAAGAAACAAGCTTGAAACCTGGAGGAGCTGTTCTCAGATGAAGTTTATTTACTACCTAAGGAAGTAGATCCAAGTCGTACAAAGAGTGGTCAATAGTGAATCCTATGTTGCATTACTCAGATTTTTCTTTAGGATCGAAACTTTTATTACCCCAGCTGCCAGGAAGCTTTGGCTGCTGAAGACCTACAGAGGAATCTTTCCCAAAAACGTGCCCTCAGTTTGAGTCCACTGACGGGTTGACGTGGCAGTAAAAAGCCTAGTATCCTTGCTTTAATTGGGGACAACTCTGAAGGGGCACCAAAGCTCTATAGCACCCCATTGGACTGTCTGAGTCTTTGCTGCAACTGCCGCTGCTTCCTGTGCTCAACCTGACTCCCCTCAGACACTGACGGACGTTGTTCTGGGAGCACTCCCCAGTACACTTCCTGCATGCGAATCTCAGATGCTCAAAGTCTGTTGTCTGGAGAAGCTGACCTAGACAGGATTCCTTCAAATCACCAGGATTCGTTTAATGTAAGTAACTTTAAGGGAGTTTTGCACCAAAATGTTAAAAAGTAAATCTGTTGCATAACCATGTTTTTCTCTTTGTATATTTTCTTATTTTAGTTGCTTCTTCATTACTTTTAATTTCTGTTTCTCTTTATTTTCCTTTTGCGAACTTCAGTTAATATCATGGAAAAAATAAAGGTTAGGAAGATTGTTTTTTTTCTTGGCCTTACTACGAACCAATCCTCTGAACTTGGATGAATTAAGTTTTTCTGGGTAAGAGTTGATTCATTTGTTAATTGAGGGGATTATACCAGGTGACTGATCTTTAAAACATCTTGCAACTGTGAAAGTTAAATATTTTCCCTTCATCAGTCTTTTGTATTTGAAATCACATTGCAATTTGGGTCATAGAATTGCTGAAAGTGGAGGAAGACTAATGAAGAAATGTTTAAATCTTACAGGTTAAGGTCCTAGTCATTCTAAAAATAGGTGCAAGTTTCATGAACACGATTTGATAATGCTGAGATGATGCTAATGAGACAGAGAAGCTTCCCCATAGCAGACGACTTGCAACAAACAGACCTTGTAACACTGATGCAAATAATTCATTACATTCTTCAGGCATCTGCAGTATTTGTGACTTAAGAATTTGTAGACATGATCGCATTCATGATTCCTTCATTCAGCAATTATTCATTGAGTGCCTATTTTGTGCCCAGACTATACTAGGCCCTGGGGATATAGAGATTAATAAGATAAGATCCCAGTTCTTCAACAGCTCAGTCTAGTGGGAAAAACAGGCATATACACAAATATTACAATGCATAAGATCTGCTATAATAGAGGGTAAGCAGAATGTTGCTGATGGATTTTGTAATGATCTTATGTGGACAGGATACTTTTCTTCTATGAGGATTTACTGTCAATCAGTTTGAGTGTGTCTGCATTTTAATAAAGGCGATCTGATCACTCTATCCTAAGTCAGCAAGGCACCCCCTTGAAACCAACAATTGTCTTTATTCACATCAGCTCTGCAGCTCTACTGGGACATCATAAGTCCCTTCTTTTTATAGCAGACCTTCTCCAACTTCTATTTCAGCTTAAATATCACACAAACAATTCTTTCTGAGGACAAGCAAGGGAAAGGCCACTAATTGAAAATAGCATTTCTTAGACTAGAATTACGATTCCAGGCTGCATACCTCAAAGTGGCGAAGGGAAAGGTTGCAGAAGTAAAAGGAAAGAGAGAACTATGGAAAAAGAAAGACTATAAAGAAAACGAGGGATTATTTTATGGCTAGAGATAAGTAATGTGTCGTATAAGTTGTCAGTTTACACAACACCCGCATTTTCTCCTTCCTCTTTTTAACCAATGCACAATGTTGTGCTCACTGATAGCTAAAAAGCAGAAGTTGCCTGAAGTCAATAGTTTTTTCTACCATTTCCTAAATTCTGACCTCACTGGTGAGCTCCTGCTAATGACTTGAACTGGTGGTAACTGATAGGTCTGTATCCCTGTAAAAAAGAAGGAACTTCTGGCAAACTGAGGAGTGCCTTTGAGAAGGAGGGAAGGGAGCTCATCCTAGACCATAGGGTAATAGAGGTGCATGTGTCTCCGGGTAGCAAAAAAACATGATATGTCTTCTGAACAGGGACAATTTTATGAGTTAAACCTGATGCAAAAATGTAATTAAAATTAATTCATGTTTTGAAACATTTATTAATGGACTACTCAACTGACTTTATAATATTGTTTGGCCCCTCAGATAGTGTCATTCAGTAATTTTTTTCATATCTAAAACTATTTCTAAAAATTAAAAATATATATCATGTATATTAAAGTCAACTTAAAATATTTTATATGAATTATCTGAATATAAAAATTAAATTATGCAGAATAGTTGTTCTTGTTATATACTCATACACTTTATTCCATTACTGTCTCTAATCCTGAGTAATTGGCATTTTTCTGAAAATACATTTTAATTGACTTATTATTAATTACTTTAAAAATCTCCTATAGTCATAAATTCAAGTGATCTTTCTATATACTGTAATACATTCAATTGAGGAAATACTCTTCCTACAGGTACTGAAGTACACGCAAGTTTAGAGAGCATTCTGCTAACTGGAGCTTATTACCAATTCTAATTCTTTCCATTTTGAAATTTATAATTTTTCAGAACAAATATTTTCACAGGCTGTCTTTCTGCCTCCATTCAAAAACCTTTTTTTTTTTTTCAAAATATATTTTTAACGATAGGATGTGTCAAATTAAGTTTCCACTATTTATAATTCATCTAAGTGTTTTGTCAAATTCACATCTATAATATCCTAGGCAATCTGAATTTTATTCCACTTTGTTCAGCATGTAAATTTTTAAATTAAAAAATAGCACCTCCATCAAAAACTCATTTTCATGAATTGATGTATCGCAAATCACAAAACAAAATTTTAAAAATTAAATTGAGTTCACTATTTGTGTTCTCTTAATGTGTTCAGTTCCTCCTTTGCTTTTGTGGAATACATTTGAATGGCTTTCTCCTTGTAAGCTTTCGTTCAATCATTACAGTTTGCTAAAACTTCAAAATTGGAGATTATTGGTGAGCCACTTATTGAATAATTGGATTAAGTTTTGCCAGTTGACCCTGAAGGAAATACAACTAAAATTTAGAAGTCCCACTGATATGGTTTAGATTTATTTCCCTGCCCAAATCTTATTTCAAATTGTAATACCTAATGCTGGAGGAGGGGCCTGGTGGGAGGTGACTGGATCATGGGGGCAGATTCCCCCTTCCTGGTTTTGTGATAGTGAGTTCTCATGAAATCTGGTTGTTTAAAAGTGTGTGGCACCTCCTGCCACCTCTTTTCCTCCGGCTCAGGCCATGTAAGATGTGCCTGCTTCTCCTTTGCCTTCTGCCATAATTGTGACTTTCTTGAGGTTCCCCCAGCCATGCTTACTGCACATTCTGTGGAACTGTCAGCTAATTAAATCTCTAATCTTTATAAGTTAACCACTTTCAGGTATTTCTTTATAGCAGTGTGGGAATGGACTAAAACACTGTATAAAAGCATTTAATGCCATTGCAAGAAAACTAGAATGAATTACAAAGTAGTTGTTCAAATGTTCAAACATTCTAAAATCTGATTGATGCTAGCCAGCAGAGAGAGAGAACCTTCAACCTCTTCTAAGTTCACTTCCACATCATAAGTTCCTTTGTTTAGCTCAATTTTTTGTCCTTAATAAATTATGCTCTCCCCAAATTGGAATTCACATAATTCTAAAACCAATAAGTGAATCTCTAATTTTGCACTTTTTAAAGGAATTTATAATAACATTAAAACAATGCAGTATTTTAATCTTTAACTGAATAAACTTCCAAAGTTCCCCAATAGCTCCCCGCTCCTTCATGTTAGAATCTGTGACTTACAATTAATGCCAAGAGAAAAAGGAAGAACTTCTCAGTTATAGTCTACGATAGTCACTTCTGGTATCCTTAGAATCCATCTACGCATGGCTCTACCTACATGCCTTGTGTGTGTGAATCCCAGGACACAGCTAGAGACAGCTAGTGGTGCACTGGAGTCAGAGCCTACCAGCTTGTTAGGAATGATTGTGAGCATCTCTTCCCAATTCCACATTCAGTGACTAATTTGGTAGCTTGAAATTGTTCATGGTAGAAATATTTACATGCAGAAATTAACAAATGCTATAAGTCGTATTTCCGAACCTCACTCCTCTAAACATTTACCAGCACTCTACTGTAGGAAGCACACAGCCTTCCTGGCACAGCATGCAGCTATTCCTGTCTGAGGATTCCCATTTGAAAATGGCTCTGCAATAGAGTGGCTCATGGTAAGAGCAAACCACAAAGCCATGTTTGGCTTGGACAATCTTGTGCTAGAGCCCTGTTCTGTTTAGCATTTGAACCTGAAATATGCACTTTTGTAATAACAGATGGAATACAAATAATACAATTAATGGTGGCATTAAAATGAATCAGGATGGGTTTGGTAGAACTCCACTGTCTACTTCCAGCTTCTGCCATGATTTTGCCTACTAGTATATAAAATATATGCTGAGGTCAGGATTTTCTCTCAACATACAGGGAAATAAAAAAGATGACCTTACAACTCCCAATCCTATTTTTCAGACCCCTCTCACACACAATATAATTTTTATTTCTCTTTCAGCTACAGTGTGTTAAGTGCTTGCCAATGATAAAGTGAAATGTGCTCATAAGGTTCAGCCACCTTCATCTGGTTTGGATGGTGGGACAAGTTCCACACTGCCGCCCCTGCTGGACACTTAGTGAAAGTTCCACACTGCTGCCCCTGCTGGACACTTAGTGTAATAGAGTCCCAGGTAACCCATGAGCGATTCAGGTAGGAAGTGAATCAGAATGCAGTGAGTGCCCCGTATCTTATTTCTTAGAAATTATCCCAGTAAAAAAAAAATACATATTTTGCAGCTTCACCAAAATGGAGCTTTTCAAAGGGCTAAAACTCAGCTTTTAAGTGATTGGGAGCCAGCAGTGTTTGCCATCATAATTAAGTGTTATGTGTATAATTTATAATTGTTCTATTATATAGCCAAATATTTTCATATCCTACTAGGTTTTGGGGGATGAGCTCAAAGTAATATTTTCATCAAGTACACACTAGTCACTATGACCCTAACTTCAGCTAAATAGATAGTAATTAAAATTTATGTAGAATATCTAAAGAATAATCAGGTATTTAAAAATAAAGTGAAAACAAAGGTACATTGGTTTTCTATAACTGTTGTAACAAATTACCACAAATTTAGTGGCTTAAAACAATATAAATGTATTCTTTTACAGTTTTATAGGTTGGAAGATCTGACAAGGGCTAAAATCAAGGTGTCAGCAGGGCTGTGTTACTTCCCAGAGGCTCTAGGAGAAAAATAATTATCTTGCTTTTTCCAGCTTCTAGAGACTTCTTGCATTTCTTGGCTCATGGTCCCCTTCCTCCAGCTTCAAAGCTAGCAAGGTTGCATCTCTCTGGACATTCCTTCATAGTTACATCTCCCCTTTCTGACCACACCTTAAAAAAATAATCTAATTTTAAGGATCCATTTTAAGGACACACCTGAGTAATCCAGGACAATCTCATCATGCCATGGTCCTTATTAATCACATTGTGAAATGCCCTGTCAGATAACATAGTCACAGGTTCCTGTGATTAGGCTGTGAATGTCTTTGAGGGGGCTGTCATTCTGTCTACCACACAAGCAATATAGTCTCAGCAAAGAATATATAAAGTCCCCCAAAAAGGCTGCAGAGCTCAATCTTCTGTCACTGCTCTGAAAAGATAGACAAAAAATTACCTAAATTTGGAATAACTTTTAGAAACAGCAGTCAAAAATGTGGGTGTCAGTGTTGTTTTTGTTTGTTTTTTGTTTTTTTAAAAATTTTCCTGCATGTATCAGCTACTCCTTTCCCATATAATATCCAGATGAGATACTAGCCCCACACAAGATCAAATACTGGATAATTTCTTCATTACTATAATTCCTTGAAACTTTTGTTCATGGTGGCCAGATATCTATTGTTTGGTTAGGAATTAATTCTGTAATTGTTTTAAAAAAAGAGTTTGCTGTCCAAGGCGACACGTGTGGCTCAGGTGCGTTTCAACAGCTCTGCTGTTAGTTTCTCTAATTAGAGCCAGGGTTCTGGATGCACATGTATTTTTTTTTTTTTTTTCCTAAAGGCTTCATGCCCACTTAATTAAATGAAAGAAATAATCACAGAATGGAGCTCCTTTCGATCTTGGCCAAATACTGTGTAAATTTTAATCCAAAGTTTACTTCAAAGATAAATATAAAGAGAGATAGATATGTGATACAATTTTATTTTAAATTTTAATAATAAACTTTGGCAAAATTTAAAGTCAAATAGATATGATTGACCATTTACATATAAATACATATTTTTGATTAGTATTCATACATAAATAAACATGAATCTCCACAAATTAAGGCATATGCAATTTTAGAAAAAAGTTTCTCAAGGGCAAAACTTCTTAAAATTGTCTTATATAATCATTAGTAAGAAAGCAAAGAATATTTTAAAAATAGAAGTTAATCAACACAACTGAACATAAGGGAATAATCCCTGATATGGATGGGAGAAATGCAGAAAATTGAGTGAATTCATGAAGGGAAAACAATCTATAAAAGCATGAGATAAATTCAGTTGAACATACTAATCAATTTTACTCTCTGAAGACGTAATTCTGATATCACCATCTTGAAATATCTAGAGCAAAAGGCTTTTGAAATTACAAACTTCCAATAAAAATAATAAAAGAGATACAAAAATGGTCATTTAAAATTAAAATTTAATATGTATTTGTTACTTATAAATAGCTTATTTTTTATTTTGAAAATTCTACATCCTCATATTAGTTTTTAAGGGCTGCTGTAACAAATTACTACAAACTGGGTTGCTTAAAACAACAGAAATGCATTCTTCCACAATTCTGGGTGCTAAAAGTCAGAAATCAAGGTATAGGCCAAGCTCACTTTGAAACTTCTATGGAAGAATGCTTCCTTGCCTCTTCTATTTTCTAGTAGCCTAGATTTTCCTTAGCTTGTGGCAGCAAAACTCCAGTCTCTTCTTGTCTCCACATGGTCACGCTCGCTCTGTCTCTCTCTGTTTCCTTTTATAGGGATACTTATCATATTAGATTAAGGGTTAACCCTACTACAGTGTGACATCATCTTAACTAATTACATCTGCAATGATCCTATTTCCAATTAAGGTCACATTCTAAGGTACTGGAACTTACCAACATATCTTTCTTAGAGGAACACAATTCAACCCCATCAATATCCCATTATATAAAAATACTGGTTCTCTTACAAGGCTAAAGGAAATGAAATTGGTGTGGATGTTTCTATCTCATTTTTTAGTAGAACAAGAATTAGTCTAAATTACTACGTGTTCATACTGGCTCAATAATTCAGTTTTTTCCTAATTATATTAAAATTATTTGGATATGGTGTCAGGGAACTGATAAAACGGAATATATTTTATAGCTTGTGTTAAGATTCACATGTACTATTTAGTCAATAATGGAATGAAGATATTGATAATATGGGCTAGATTCTAGACTTTATTTTCTGTTCTCAAATCCCAATTCTGAATAAGCAACTATCATCTCTCTTAGTGTACTTACATAAGAAATTAAACTAATAGGGTTGGGTGTGGTGGCTCACGGCTATAATCCTAGCACTTTGGGAGGCTGAGGCAGGAAGATTGCTTGAGGCCAGGAGTTCGAGACCAACCTGGTTAACATAGAGAGACCCTGTCTCTATTAACAACAAAAAAAGAAGAAATTAAAGTAATAGGCAGGTTTTTAGTGCCATCCAATCTGCTTCACAAACCTGATGATACACTACATTTTATGAAAATTACATATGTGCATGTGGTTGTCTCACATATTTTATGGAACAAGGCGGAGTATGAGTGAATAAAATGCATATACATGTGGAAAAGTCATCTTTCTTAATTTAAGCAATGAATAAGGTATGACAGATTTCTATTAGAGAAAACTAGACCAATATGTGACTATTATTCTGTTTTGTTTTGTTTTTTTGAAACTCACACATACAGCAATACACTGAATTAAAAACTTGTCTATAAGGAAACATTCTAAGTAGTCACCAACCAAAGTTTATAGAGAGTTTCAGAGAAAAAAAAGCCCATTTATTTTTCTTTTATCATCCAGGGCATTTTATAGTATGGTGGAAATAATTGACTTGTGGGTTTGTTTTATTATTTTTTTTAAAGAGATGGCTCTGTCACCCAGCCTGGAGTGCAGTGGCACAATCATAGCTCATTGCAGCCTGGAGCCCTGGGCTCAAGGGATCCTTCCACTTCAGCCTCCCAAGTCTCTGGGAGTACAGTTGTGTGCCACTGCACTGGCTAATTTCTACAAATTTGTGCAGAGATGGAGTCTCATCGTGTTATCCAGGCTGGTCTTAAACTCCTGGCTTCAAGATATCCTCCCTTCTCTGGCCTCAAAAAGTACTGGGATTGTAAGTGTGAGCCACTGCACCTGGTGTTATCATTTAAATTGTATAATTTTCTACTAATTTATAAAATATATTTTTCTTTAAGCTGCTACAAATAAATACATTAAATAAGTAAATAGGCTCCCTAACTCATTGTTAAATGAGTTAGGCTCCCTAACCTACTATGAAATAAATCATAGGCCCAGTATGGTTCCAAGGATTATATGACAAGATAGGAACCCTAGCACCCAGTCTCCTTAGGCGCACTATACAACTATGTTTTTCTGAGGTATTACCACTTACCAAGGGTACTGTGATAGTGTGGTACGTGGTCAGAATGAAACATACATTCTGGTTTGCCTGGTACAATCCAGTGAACACCTGTTATGTTCACTTCTGCAGCACTTGTCCTGAATTGCTTATTTTGTAATGAGGCATGAATTACAAATAAACGCATGAAAATAAACCAGAATAAGTTTGGTAGACTTTCATGTTATAATTCCACCTTCTGCCAAAGTCTTGTAATCTAGGGCATGAATCTCATAAATAGCAATTAAAGTTTTCTTTTAACATGGGACTAAATTAAAAAAAAACGAGATAACCAGCAATAACTCATTACTATTTCCTGATTCCTCCCAGATACAGTGCATAGCCTTTTTCAAGGAGAATATGCCAGTGTTTTGACTGATGCTAAAATAAAATGCACTTAGAGTTAAAAGGCCAGTTAACTCTTTTGACAATGGATGGTGGTAGGAAAAGAATTCCACACTACTGCAGTAATGATGAATAGATTTAGATTTTTTTTTTCTCATCAAAATATCAGGATGTCACATAGAAACTCATGGGCATACTAAATCAACTTTGCATTTCCATTTCAGCAAGAAAATATTTTGAAAACTGGGACTTTGTTTTTTCCATTAGCAGGAAAGGGATACTTTTTAAGGTAAAAACTCACAGCATGATCCACTTGGTTATGCCTAATTTTGTCAGTGAGTTTCAATCATCTAACAAAACATGAAGAAACAAAAGGACCATATAAAATGGCATACAATGACATATCAGCAGAATTTGAAACAATCAGACAGCATGAGGGACCCCCAAGGGAGAAGAAAGCTATTTGGCTGCTTGACTAATTATATGCACTAATAGATTTCCATTGGGCCCTCTGGTTTTTAAGAGTTCATTTAATTGCTGGATCAAATTAGATGTATTTCCAGGCTCTTCTCATGGCCAGGGCATATATGCAGAAATAGAGTAAAATCAGGATTCAGAAAACCTGAATTCAGACTTTTCCACTTTCCAGTATCCTTTGAATATTCTGATTCTCACTTTCATTATCAATAAAATGGAGATAGTAATAATTTAACCCCCAAAACTGATTTAAGGATAACTCTAAGAAAGATAATTATTATCTGTAAATAATTATACAAATACAAATGTTACTATTAATCTGAATTGACTTGAACTGTCCAGCAATTCTTCATGGCAATAGCATCACGTTTAATTTACTCCCTTAACATGTAAATAAGTTTCTTTCCCTAACAGATCACAAAAAAAAGTTTGTTGTCCTTTAAAAATACAAACAAATTTTCCTACTATTTTTTTAACCTAGTCCTTAAAAAGGTTTTGTTTTGTAGATAATGCTTAATATATACAATCAGATTTGCTGCCTGGGAATTCTGAGTCAGTAAACATCTTGTGTTTAACTTCTACAACCAAACTTATTGAAGAATCACCACTAATAAAACTTGATCACTAACCTCATTTGGTCCTGTTATCTAAATCACCCCAGCTTTAGCTGTGATGTGAATAAATGTCATTTGATTGTATGTGATTTTTATATGAAGATGTTAACATTCATTTAATTGCATTTTTCTGTTTCTCCTCTAGTAAAGAAATTTTTTTCGAGGCAGGACTGTGACATCTTGTCATTTCTTTTGATGTGACTATCCCTTAAATCTCAATATACTTTGAAAGATTGATAATCAGGAGAAATTCATATGAGAGATCTCTTTGCAAGTAGTATGCAATGATTGGATAACTTGCCTCATATTGAAATGGGATATAGTTCCCTTGGCTCCTTCATGGACTTGCAAAGGGGTTGGCTCATTTACTCAGCTTACAACTGTCAACCCCTTGCAGGAGGGGGAGCACACAGGTGAGTGGGTGCAGAGGCCAGGATGAGAGCTTCAGGGCAACTGGCAAGAGCAGAACATTTTGTGGGCCTGGTGGTAGCATTTAGGGGTTGCCATGACCCCTGGAGCCCCAGAGGGCATGTGTTAAGTGTGCCCTTTTAGCTTTGCCATCTGTACATGGCTTAAGTGTTAAACAGCTCAGTGGAGGGTCAGTGTGACAGCCTCTTGCACCTGCATCTGGCATCCAGGAAGAATCAAGTCACCAGAACGAATCGAAGGGTGGTATATGTGGAGGATTTTATTGAGCTGTGGAAGTGACTGTCAGCAGGATGGGGAGCTGGAAAGGGGATAGAGTGGGAAGGTGGTCTTCCCATGGAGTTAGACTGTACCTGGCTGAACTCTTCCCTGAGGTCAAGCCATTCCTCTGAAGTCAAGCTGCTTGTCTCTGATGCCTGGCTGCTCCTTCTCTTCTTTCCTTCTCTGCTGCTTGCCACTCTGCTGGTAGGGCCTGGGGCTTTTATGGGTACACAGTGGGGCAGGCCGGGATGGTTCTTGAAAAACAACATTCAGGTGGGAAAACAGCAATGCATGTTCTCACTTTGGGCCACGGGTCCAGGCTTGAGGGAGTGGCCATCATTGGGGACTGCCCTCTTCTACACCTTATTTCTCTACCTCCTGTCCATATCAACATAGCATATAAGATCACTAGATATTACTGTATAAACTTGATTGGTAAAGAGGTGATAAGTATGACAATATATAAATGAAGAGAGAATTAACCATAGATTTATGGTTATTAGTGTATTGAATTTATAATGGTGTTCCACATCTTCTTTTATGTATGTATTTTCCAGACTTATGGAAATTTATGATTAAGTGACACAGAATTTAAAATTAATTTCTTATAATTTTCTCAAAGTACCAATATGTGCCAGGTTTCATTAGCAAGGTGAAATGGAATTCAGGGACATCATTTTAAAAATGTAAATAATTGTTGTCTATTTACCTCGGTAAAAGCTTCATGAGCCACTTAATTTTTTCCCCCATTGTACCTATGGCCTTTGTTAAAATGCTACTGTTCCAAATAAAAGAAAAGATATATATGAATTATGAATTCCTCATGCAAATTTGTAACCTAGTATGACTCGTGAGCTCATAATGAACTACATTATTGGAAGGAGCATTTTGTTATGGAACATGGTTTTTACTTGCACACTTATTTCTGTTCATTAAAAGAAGGAGAACATCATAATGAATAAAACATTTGTATTCCATTTATTACATCTACTACTAAGGTGCCAATACTGACCATAAATTGAACTCATGCTTTCCCACATCTATGCTGATATCCACTGAACAGTCATCTAAAAATTATTGAGAAATAAAAGGTTGTTTCCCGGAGGCTGTCAACATCTGTATATCTTTCAGTAACTAAACACTATTCACTTTAGAAAGCAGAGAAACATGAACAGATGGAATTTGACCTTTTGTGGCATATGGATAAAATAAATCTAATTTACTTTGTGTTAAATATCATTCTGTAATTATAAAAAATGCACTTTTTTAGGAATGAAACTAACTAGAAAGGATTTTTTAAAGGTATGGGAAATTATGTTGCCTTGAAGTCATACATTTGTGTAGAATAATAAGTACATTTCCTAATATGTATGGTAATATCTCACTGACCTGATGCCGTGAGGAACTAACTAATTATACCTTAGTATGTTTTCAAATTCTAATTTTTATCACTTTAAACACCATTTAAAAATATTACCTATACTTTAGAATTCTTTCTAACATATGTTATGTGCTTTTCAGCCTAGGGAAAAATATTGTATTACCTTTTATACTACCAAAAATTAAAAACAAACAACAAAATGAGTGATTGAAAATTTTGGGTTAGGGAGAATTTTCAATTCATCAAAAAATATAAGTAATATATAAAAATATAAATAATATATTGCAAAGTAATTGAAGATTATTACTAAAATTACCATTCTTAACGTGAAAACTAAGTGTAATTAAAATGATCAAAATTGTTAGACTTCTCCTCCTTAAGTTCGGTTAGAAAATATCAGCTAATTACAATGATGAAATTAGAAGGGTTGAGAAGAATAGCCAGTTATTTCTAAGTTTATTTTAATATTATCTCCACTGATTTTCCACGCTTGCAGTATCAGTGGAAAGATGGGTATTAGGGAAAGTTGGTATGAATAACAATGTTGGTAAAGGAAGGGTAGCAAGTAGTAATGGCAAATGCTCTCAAGTCTCTTAAAGAAATTTGAGACATTACACTCATAATTAATCAGTAATTACTTCACAAAGTCAATTTATAGTTAAAATCATCACCACTATCATCATCATCATCAACAACACTTAAGAGATGAGATAATTCATGTTAAGTGCCAATTAAATGGACTACAGGGGTTCTTGAAAAGCTTTTTGAATTAGGTGAGACTTAATTTGACCCATAAGTTAAAAAAGGACTTAGAGAAATAGAAAGGAAGGTAGGCAGCGTCTTTCATCTAAACATTGGTGTGAGCAATAATGCTAAAACGTGCATTTCTCTATTTGGGGGAATGTGTGCAGCTTATTTCTCATAAATAAAAAAGACTGTGCTGACTTAGAACTGAGTTGAGTAAAAACATTATATTTACATAGCTATTAATTCAGTGCCTCAATTTGCATATCATTTGTGCATGATTACCATACCTGTCAATCAATTCTGGACACAAGCCAGTAAAGTGGCAGACATTCAGGCTTAAATTACAGGAAGAAGAAAAAAACAAACAAACGTGGCTTTAAAATGCCTGTATACCTCTTCTTAGTGAGAGAGTATACAGATTTGGTTATAATTATGAATGAATCCTTTCGGTATTTTATGAGCAATAGAGTTATCAATCACATAATTTAAAATAAAACAACATCAGGCCAGCCGTGGTGGCTCACGCCTGTAATCCCAGCAATTTGGGAGGCCGAGGCGGGCAGATCACGTGAGATCAGGAGATCCAGACCAGTCTGGCCAACGTGGCGAAACCCCGTCTCTACTAAAAATACAAAAATTAGCCAAGCATGGTGGCAGGTACCTGTAATCCCAGGTACTCAGGAGGCTGAGGCAGGAGAATCTCTTGAACCCGGGGAGGTGGAGGTTGCAGTGAGCCAAGATAGTGCCATTGCACTCCAGCCTGGGCGACAACAGCAGAACTCCTTCTCAAATATAAATAAATAAGCAAATAAAAATAAAAAATAAAAATAAAACATCTTTCAATTAAATTTTAGATTGCAGTACAATCTACATAAAGTATGAGTTTTAGTGAGAAAAATTCTTCTTGGAGTCTAGGTAAGTACTCTGTTTTCTTTTTAAAGTGTTTTATGTAATGATTTTTAAAATTACAGTATCAGAGCTACTCATTTATGATTAATAGGAGATTAATCGTGATTAATAGGAAATTATTTATTGCTTAGTGGTAAAAAACTTGAGCTCTGGAGATGCACTTGGATCCAAATCTCAGTTCTTCTATTTACTCCTCTTTGAACTTGGTGAAATTTGTTTCCTCATTGATAAATGAGGATGATAAAATTTGTTTCCTCATTAATAAAAAGAGGAGAGAGAATGAGAATTATTCCAACCCTGTCTAGCTCAAGTCCACAGAAACCAGGAGTAATTAGATATGTTTGCATTTAGTCCAGGGCAGTAGGCTTTATTTTCCTGTAAAGATATCAAACTTTCTTGAATGAATGAGAATAACCTGTCTTCAATTTTTAAAGGTTTTTGAAACTTATTCTCTTTAGGTTTTTTTTTTTGTGTGTGTGTGTGTGTGTGTGTTTGTGAATTAACAGGTTAATGCTTTTAATGTACTTAGTACTGTGCCTGACTCAGTAAGTGCCCAGTGAATGTTAGCTGCAGATACCATTCATTCTTTACATCTTAATAGCACACTCTGTATATTATGTATATTTGCTATTAGCACATTTGAAAGTATTGGACATACGAGAAATGTGGCACCATCCTAGATGTGCTACTAATTGATTGAATTAGTCACTAGCCTCCCTAGCCTTCAGTTCTAGCTTCCCCCCACAGATTCCTTCCAATACTTCTGAGGTTACTCCTAGCTCCCTTTCAGAATTCTTCTTGCACTAGTTGTGTTACAGGCTTAACCTTTAAACTTCTTTGCATTTTTAAAAATAAGATATTTGAAAATAGAGACTGTATTTGTTACTTAGGTCAGCACCTTTTTTTCTTACCTCTTTCAGTGAGGTTTGGTCAAACGTTTGCCAAACAATTAGATATGCATGTCATAAAACACCCAATTTTTTAAGTGTTTTGAAACATTGTTAAATGACTCTTAAGAAATGTTGCATATTTCCATCAGGGAAATGTAAACATGGACAATATTTTAAGTCTAATGGTTTTAGAAGCTTTTGTTCTTCTGAGAAAGCCCTTCACTAAGATGCAGTAGACATTACAAAGGTGCTGCCTGAGATGCTAAGTACATTGTAGATGCTCTGGGCATCCATTTCCCCATCTTCACTATAAAGACGTTGAATTACATTAATGTGCATATCCACTTAACAGAAATTCAGTGTTATGTATAAAGAGTATCTATGTCTATGTATTTATGTATGTATGTGTGTGTATGTGGCCGATATATTGTACTAAAACAAGTCAAAAAAATAACCCTTACATCTGTACAAGAACAGATTTTCTTTTGTAGTTAGGTAAAAGAAGAAAGTTATTTATCATGCAATGATGCAACATTTGATTTATCAGGGCCTGAGTCAATAGGCAGGCCATAGTCTATTTCCTAAGAACAGAAATTACGTGAGAGAGAAAAAGAGAGAGAATGAGAAATATTCCAACCTTATCTAGCTCAATTCCTCTGAAACCAGGCGTTAGATACGTTTGCATTTATTCCAAGACAGCAGGCTTTATTTTCCTGTAAACATATCAGACGTTCTTGAATGAATGAGAATAACCTGTCTTCAATAGGAAGCAGAACCATAAAAAAACCTCGGAAACTTCATAGGTTTCTGAGTGGATAGTTTAATCATATAGGTCTGCGGCTGTGTGATGAAAAACTTGCTTCCACTTGTCCTGGTCATCTCTTTTGTTTCAGTCTTTTCAGCAGGTTTGTTGGCTTGCCTTCCTCTTGGCTGGCTGTCCAGTCTTTGACCAGTATGACCACACAACTTGCCTTCCCGCCAATTGTTCTGTTCTGAGTTACTCAGCTGATCTTGCTTATCTTGAGTCTCAGGAAACCTGGGTCCAGATGCCAATTCCCTGTCGTGGATTCTGGGTATATTTTCTGGGATTCTGGATATATAGCACATATTTTAACAGGATAAACATAACAATTTTAAAACTAGGAGAGAAGTAACTAATACTTTGGAGAAAAGGTAGATGAAACAATTTGCCTTTCATCACAAATAATTCCATTAAGTTGAAAAAAATAATTACCAGTTTGGTGAAGGAAATGTAACATGGTGGTTTGGCTTCCAATCAGGCAGTTAAAAATTTTTCAGCTAATAAGTAAAACTGTGAAATTAAAACAAAAAATACCTCAAACTTGACAAGGATTGGGAAATGTTAATAGTAACATTCAAATTTGTAATCAGTAGGAGGGTAAAAATCAAAGGGCTAGTCAATCATTATTAAAGAAATAGTTCATGAATTTATTATAGACTAATCTCATTTTCATTTCTGATTGGTAGTTTAAGGCAAGTTATACATAATAAATATTAATGTGAGCCATCCTTTTAACATAGTAATTCATGAACTTTTGAATGATTGTCCTCCTCCACTGAGTGTACACACAGCTTTGGAAGGAACACACAGAGAGCAGGCGAGGGAGAGGGAATATCTGTAGTGTCTATTAGAGCAATGGAACTGATTGAGGCAACAGATAGGATGGTAACAGCCTGACAGCCCTCACAGCCCTGTCATGATATCTTTGTGGATAAGATGCAGAAACACACTGGATGCTAGTAAAGTACAGTGAATTGAGGGACAGGTGATTGCCGATTAATGGATCATTGTCTATGAAGATAAGGTTTCGAACAATATGTTTCAGAGCTCTGTTCCTTTAAAAACGTCGCAACCGTTTTATCAATGGCTTTTCTGCACACAGAGAAGTCATGATCATTTTATTTGTGAGTGACACAAATCTAGATTGGTAGGTAATACATTGGATGCAAAATTTTGATTCTAAGCTCTTGCTAAGTTGGAAGAATGGCCTGAATCAAACAAAAAAGAAATTAATGGATAATATAAAGTTCTACTTCTACACTTTTAAACAATTCACATGACAAAACAAACAGAACCTCCAGATAAAATAGAATTAAAATCAATGAATTAATGTCATTTGATGTAAAAATATTTTGGAAGGCCTGCATATCTCTAAGATTGACACAAATTAATATGATCCATAACTAACATAAATGGATTTAGGAAGCATTGATGGAGACATAGTGTAGAGAACAAGGCTAGATTATACTGTGACCTCTACTAATGAATGTGAGGTGCATTCCTGGAAACATAATGTACAGAACAAAGTTAAATTCAGTCTATTCTACTTTGGATTCAGCTTTGCAAATCACGTTTTAAGGAAATGGCAGACTGTGATGGTTAATTTTGGGTGTCAACTGATTTAAGGGTCATGCAGATAGCTGGTAAAGTGCCATTTATTCTCCGTGCTTCAGCAGGCACTGAGCCCATCCCTTTTCTGCTAAAAGAGAAACGCAGGTGGTTTGACATTTGATTAGAATAATTGGGCTGCCCCAGGTGTGTCTGTGAGGTGTTTCTGTAGGAGATTGGTATGTGAGTCCACTGATTGAATGGGGAAGAGCCACCCTTATGTGGGTAGGCACCATCCAATTGAGCGGGAGATGGTAGTGATGAGAGGCAGTGCCCAGGCAGAGGAGAAGGATAGAGAAAGGGCAAATTAGAGCTCTTTCTACCAGAGCCAAAACACCCTTCTTCTCCTACCCTTGGATGTCAGAACAGGTAATTTAGTCCTTAGACTCCAGATCTTGCCCCAGCTGTCCCCCAGCCCCTCAGGTCTTCAGTCTCAGACAGTTAAACCGTTGGCTTCTTTGGTTGAGGGAGTCATGCTACTGGCTTCCCTGGTTCTTCAGCTTGCAGGCAGCCCGTCATGGGACTTTTCAGCTTCCTCAAGTGAGTGAGCCAACTCCTCTAATAAATTTCGTCTCATGTATCTCTCTACATATATCCTATTGGTCCTGTTTCTCTGGAAAATCTGATGGAAACAGTAAATGTGTTTACTAGGATGATGAAAGAAAGGTGCTATATGAAACACCTCAATGAAATAGGCATCAAAGCACATTTTTAATAGTTAGGTATGGGAGAAGATAGCAAGTATCAATGGTAAAGCCTGAATAGGACATAGCCAGTGACTCACTTGGGCCCAAGTAGAAGAAGGTGATGCCAGGAGAAAACAATGTGTATTTAAACTCCATACTTGTTGATATGGTTTGGCTGTGTCCCCACCCAAATCGCACATTGCATTGTAATAATGCCCATGTGTCAAGGGCAGGACCAGGTGGAAGTAATCGGATCATGGGGGAGGTTTCCCTCATTTTGTTCTTGGCATAAAGAGTGAGTCTCATGGTATCTGATGGTTTTATAAGCGTCTGGCATTTCTCCTGCTTCCACTCATTCTCTCTCCTGCCACCCTGTGAAGAGGGTGCCTTCCACCACAATTGTAAGTTTCCTGAGGCCTCCCCAGCCATGCAGACTGCGTCAATTCAACCTCTTTAGAAATTAACCGATCTCAGGTTTTTTTAATAGCACAGTGAGAACAGACTAATACCCCCATCAAATGACAACTTTGCTCAGGAAGTGTGTTTTAGTCACAGCTGTTATCAGTTGAGACTAGACTACCCAGAGGGAACACATAATTAAAGTGAAAATAGGTAAGTTGCTGCAGGGAAGCCAGGAATTATCAATAACATACCTTCCGTGTCAGAAATGATTTTTCTGACAATGTCTAAATGTGGTAGATTACATATTATTCCAAAGTATCAGAAAAATCATCTCTGACATTTAAGGTACATCTTGCACAGTAAGGCATTGCAGTCCTATGGCCGTCAACAGAGATATATAATCTTTCAGGGAGAGTCAAACGATTTGCCGTACTTCCTTGTGGGAACACTGTTCTTTTTTTAGGCCTGGCCATGTGACTTGCTTCAGCCAATGGAATGTGAGGGGTTGTCACATATGAGATATTGGAAAGAAACTGGAAGGGCTACTGGGAGTTTCCAGAACTGTATCTTTACCTTTGCCAAGTGGACAAGATGGAAATTGGCATATCAGCCAGGATCCCAGGTGTCAAGACATATGGAACACAACTGAAGACTTGCTACAGATGCCCATCTGAACTATAATGAGAAGAATAAACCTTTACGGTTGTAGGCCATTAAAATTTAGGGGTGTTTCTTACTGAAAACTTACCTGGAAAAAATATGACTGATGACACAGCACAGAAGCCAGGCAAAGTAGCTGTGACTAGTCCCTGAGGTGAGGCCCTGGGATAGCTACATCAAGTTTCCTTGATACGATTTGGCTATTTAAGCTTAAATAAGATGCTTGCAACACTATAGCCTTATAAACGGAAGACTTAGAGGAGACAGGATAACTGACTACACAGGTCTAAGAGGATTTAAAATTATTTAATTGTCTCCAGAAGGCAGGTCTCGAGAAAAGACAACAGACTTATTCTCAATTTAATTAAAAACCATATCTAATAATTAGAACGATTTAAAAGCAGCATGGACTTCTTTTGAGGTGGTATACTTCCCATTAGTAAAGCCAAGTAGAGATGGAGTGACTGATTTCCTAGGATTTGGGGACAAGAATCACAGTAAAGCGTTAGGGCAGAATGATTCAATAAAACCTTACACTATAATGCAGTGACTAACATTCCTTCACATGGTTTTCGTACGAGGCCAAAAGACTTGCCTAAGTAAAATGGAAAAGATGGTAAAGTTGAACTTTCATTTATCCCCTCTCTAAGTGTCCTTCCCCTGTTATCATTTACTAGCAAAAGGAAACATGAGGACTTTCCTACTGCTGCTTTCTCTACCTTAAGTAAGAGATCTGTACACATCATTAAGGTCCTGAAGTCCTTGTCATAGAATAGCAAATAATTGGCCTAAGCTTGGTTCTGCTTTACACGTATATTATTCCCTGGGACAGATCACTTTAAGCTCCCTGAGCTTGGCTTTTTTTTTTTTTAACTTTTAGTTTATTTTTTGAGATGGAGTCTTGCTCTGTTGCCCAGGCTGGAGTGCAGAGGCACAATCTCAGCTCACTGCAACCTCTGCCTCCCGGGTTCAAGCGATTCTACTTCTTCAGCTTCCTGAGTAGCTGGGATTACAGGTGCGTGCCACCATGCCCAGCTAATTTTTTTTTTTTTTTTTTTTTTTTTTAGTAGAGACGGGTTTTCACCATGTTGGTCAGGTTGGTCTCAAACTCCTGACCCCATGATCTGCCCACTTTGGCCTCCCAAAGTTCTGGGATTACAGGTGTGAGCCACCGTGCATGGCTGGTTTATTTTTATTATTTTTTCTTTTTAATTGTTTATTATAGAGATAGGGTCTCCCTTTCTTGCCAAAGCTTGTCTAGAACTCCTGGCTTCAAGCAATACTCCTGCCTTGGGCTCTGGAAGTGCTGAGATTATAGGCCATGAGCCACCAGGCCCAGCCATAAGCTTGGCTTATTAAGTAGGAGTTATTAAACTTCTTCTGCCTACTTCATAGTGATGTTGTAAGGATGAAATATAATAATATAGGTAAACACATTTGTCAGAAATTTAGGGGTACTAAAATGTAGACAGTTATTATCATTGCCTTTATTGTCATTATCATAATCATCACACTATACATAATAATACTCTTAAAAAAGATTACATCCTGATAACAATATTAAGTAGAAAGTAATGGCTACTCAATGTGAAAATATAAATGGGGATAATTATTTTCACAATAGAGAGGAGATGCTTACTAGGATCTCTCAAACTACAGTACTTAGGTAGCATTGTTTCGTTTCTCTCTGTAACATTTTCTTTAGTTAAAAAAGCAATTATTTAGTCATTGAAGCTAGGCAACAAGGATATGTTCAAATATTCTCCATAGTAGTTCTCTATAATATAGAGTGTATGTATGATATAAAATATTTAATGCATGTTTGCTACTCATTGATATTCAGGGTCATCATTCGTATTTATGATTTGTGAAAAAAAATAAGGGACCACAGTGAGTTGATCAATAACAAAATGTGACAATGTAGAAGGCAGAAAAATGAAACTGCAAAGCACTCTGGGAAAATTGGAAGCATGCTTCATACAAATGCAAGTTGGTACTAATCAAAGCATTCTAAAAGTAATTCAGAGACACACCATATGGAAAGTTCTAAACAAAATGTGTTTGGCACTGTCCAATTCTATTTTGTGCTAATTTCCAACTTTCTAGGACTGTTATCACATAACATCTTAGTCTGTTCAGAGTGCTATAAAGAAGTACTATAAACTAGGTGACATATAAACAAAGAAATTTATTTCTCACAGTCTGGAGACTGAGAAGTTCAAGATCAATCTCCTGGCAGATTTAGTATCTGTTGGGGGTCTACTTCCTGGTTCATAGAAGGGCACCTTCTTGCTGTGTCCTCATGTGGTGGAAGGGGTGAAGGAGCTTGCTTGGGCCTGTTTTCTAAGGCCACTAATTCCATTCTTGAGGACTTGTCCTAATGACCTTATCACCCCTCCAAAGGCCCCACCTCTCAATATCATCACCTTGGGGATTAGGATTTTAATATATATTTGAGTGGACACAAACATTCAGACCATTGCACAATATCTTCAAATATCACGTACACTCATTCTTCAACGCTGGTACATGTTCGCATGCTTTGTTCTGCTTTTTCCAGCCCTCATCCTTACTCTCATCCCCATACACTCCCAAACTACTATATTGCCTTCCTCTTCCCCATCAAATTCCTCCTTGCCCCAGTATTATTTCAGGGGAGCTATTCAAGTGACCTGCTAATATGTAACTGATGACCAAGGGTTATGGCATTGTGAAATAGGCTGTTTATGAATAAATTTAAGGTAAAATTTCAGACAGTATGAAAAAGTTAAATAAATTACTAACAATAGTGGAGATACAATATCTGAGGCCAGGTAAGAATTTTAAGTGTCAATGTAATCAAATTATAAAATTAGCCTAATTTAAGGTATTATCTGAATATTTACAACAAAATCAGGAAAAGGTATGAACTATTTGGGTCAATCCTTAAAAGAGAGATAGATTGAGGATCAAGCACTGTAATTAGGAAAGACTTTTAAAATTGGTTTCTTTTTCTTTTCAGCACTTACTACATGGGAGATAGATTTTTGCTGTTATTGTTATTGTTCTTTAATTTATGCAGTTCTTTCTCACAGTTTTTTAAGTACCATCTATCTTCATGTACAAAGTTAGCAGCAGTTGATGCATATTTGGTATGAAATATATACTTTTCATGGGCAATATACATTTGAAGAGAGTTTGATAAGCACATTTTTTAAAAAAGATTTTTTTAATGCACACTGTATTCTCTTTACAATGTGTTTGAAATACTGAAAATTTATTCATGTTATGATAGAAGGAAGTGTAAGTTTAAAAATAGTTAATGGTTTTATTTATTTTCTCCTCTCTATTTACTGTATATTGTCAAAATGGATGTGTGGTGGTGTAATAAATGTAACCAATTTCTTGAAGCTAATAACTAATCCTGAGTGAATCTGAGCCAATGCTATAGTCCATTAACTTTCGAACTATGGTTATAATTTTCTTTAACAGACCCAGATACAGGCTATATTTTATCATTATCATAAACCTGGAGAGGAAACTGAAAGTAGAGAGAGAGAGAGGTTCACATAGTTCACACAAAGGCTTTTGTTAAAGGCAAAAAGTCATAGATTAAAAATCTAAACCTGCTTTATGGTTCTCTATCCTCCTTGACTATTAAATATACAGGATTCTTAAGCACGAGGTACTTATGGAAATAAGTCAGGAAAGAACTAGGACTCAGCAACAGTACAAGCAACAGAAAATAAATGGTCTTTAAAGTCTTAGTAAATGCACATGTTGCTGCCACTAACTAGATTATATGAAAAAGAACAGAAGGTACCCCTACTCAACCAAAATATTTTGATTTAATACCAAAGCACAAAAAGGCACATCTCAAGTGTTAGCAATACCTTAAGCTTTACTATCTAAAAAGAATTGTTTGGATTGTAGCCACATTTAAAAGAGAAAACCAATATAAATCAAATGCCCTTTCTTTTCTGGTGCACAGCTTATAGAAATATGTTTATTTTTGTATCCCAGTATTTGCATACATACCACTCTTCTTGTTTCTTTGATAAAAGTTTTATGGGCAATAAATTATAAATCATGCTTATGTATAATTTATCCCTTTAAATACATATTTTATTTTTTGGCTTTTTAAATGAAAACTGTCTTTAGCTTTGTATTTTTAAGAGATTCAAATTCAATACTTTAAGAAATTCATGAATAAAGCATGCTTCAACCTTAATTTACATTTTTATAGTGTCTGCTGTAGAACAGTATAGATTTTGCTTTCTGAGTGTACTCTTTCAAGCAGACACGATTCCCCTAAGAATAAGCCTTGAGAAAATTCACTTGCCCTTCATAAAACATACATTTCATTATCTTCCTATAAATTGGACACTTCCCCAACATGGTTGTGCATTTGTGTCTACTCCCTGAATATTGTAATATCCTCTAGTTCACATACACACACTAATACAAACAGAAAATGGCCATTTTATTGTGTTGAATTCAATGGCAAGTGACCTGACATGAATCCAAAATGCATTTTACCTCCAAGAAGATAATCTTGATATGATTCAATCCTTTAAGTAAGAAAATGATGTGGGAGATTAGTTTTCCTTAACTCTAATCACATTTTAGACTTAGTTTAATACATTAATAGATTGCTTAAAGTAGCTATTATTTTAGAATATATTTAGAATATTGAACCAAATAACTTGTTTATAAACTACCTAGGAATAGACTCCTCATACTCATAAAATCTCATGATTTTATTTTTTGGAAAATAAAGCTTAGGACCATAGTTCATCTAGATTGGCTCATCAAGACTTAGATACTGGCGAAGCATAGATAACATCCTCTTTTCTCTTAGTCCCTTTCCCATAGGCCTATTTCTTAGCAATCATTGTTTTATAAGGCTTTTGTTTTGTAATTAGGTTGCATTTCCCTTGGGGCTAGGACTTTGAATAAGAGAAAAAAACAAACAAACAAACAAACAAAAAACAAAAAACCATAGATATTTCCTGGGAGGAAAATCCTATTGAACATGGACTAAGGTTAGTAACCTCAACATTCATACTCTTTCTTGCATTCTTCCTCTTTATTAGTGTAAGAATGCTCTATGGTCACAATGATTTTTTTTTTTTTAATATTTCAACTTCTTACTGAATACCTTTGTTTTTATTACACATTGAATTGTGTCCTTCCAAAAATATATGTCGAGGTGCTGATAAAACTCAGTGTCTCACAATGTAACCATACCTGGAAATAGAGTATTTACAGAGATAATGAAGTGAAAACAAGGTCATTAGGTTGGTTCCTAATCTGCTATGACTAGTGTTCTTACAAGAAGGGGAAAGCTAGACCCAGAAATAGACCCACACAATGAGTGTGTGAAAGACAAAGTGGAGACACACGGAGAAAACTCCAATGTGAAGACGGAGGATTGGACTGATGCATTAAAAGCCAAGAAACCCCAGTGGTTAGTAGAAGCCAGGGAAGTGGCATGGAATGGTGTTTTTCCCAGCACCTTCAGTGGGAGCATTGTCCTGACACAGCTTGACTGACCTTGGAAGTCTGGCCTGTAGAACTGTAAGACCACACATTTGTTTTAAGTCACCCTGTTTGTGGAGCTTTGTTAAGGCAGCCCTAAGAAACTATTTAATAAGACTGTTTCTCATTACTTCTAAAAATATATCTTGTACTCTTTTATAAGACAGATCTCAGGCTTTTCAGGATCTTGGCCTTGCACACCTTTTCGGCTCCTGCATTACTAATGTGTTCCTTTCCACCCTATCATGGAACAATAGAAGACACCTTTGAGTTCCTCAAAATGTCCAGTTTTCTCTCAGATATAGCCTTCTCCATTCTCCTCCCTGCAAAGTTAGCATTATCCTTTTCCCTGACACACCGCCATTCGAAATCTTCATCCGACCACTCCTAACCGCATTTTAGACCTGAACGTCAATATTCATCTTTCGGAAAGACTTTCTTGTTTCTCTAGTCTCCCATAATACCCTACTCTTCTGCCTTAAAAGTCATTTCAATACTGTAATGTCTATCTTCCTTGCAAGACTGAACATTTCTTTGTGTTTGGCTCTAGAACTTATTAGATGCCCCACAAATATTTATTTAACAAATAAACAACTGAATGGCAGCATGTCATGTGCTCCCTCGCCTGCTCTTTCATCTGGACTTGTACTCTGTTATAAGTGGTGTGTAACTTCATAGGGCTGCTGCAAAACAAGAACACAGATTTATTATATTACAGTTCTGGAGGTCAGGGTCTAAAATCAGACTTTGGCTGGGCAATGCTCCCTTGGAAGGCACTACAGGAGAAAGCCTTTTTGCCTCTTCTAGCTTCTGGTGGCTCCTCGCACTCCTTGATTTATGGCAGCATAACTTTAATCTCTGCCTCTGTCTTTATGCCTTTTTTCCTTGTATCTTTGTGTCTCAAGTCTCTTTCTTCTTTTCTCTTATAAAGTTATCTGTTGTTGGACCTAGGGCCCACCCTAAATCTAGGATGACCTCATTTTAAAATCCTTAATTTAATTATATCTGCAAAGACCCCTTTCCAAGTAGGATCACATTCATAGGATCTAGGGATTAAGGCTTGAACATACCATTTTCAGAATCACTGTGTAACCTACTACAGAGTGAGGCTGATTCATTTGATAGATATGTGGGACTACGGGTATAAACTAAGCTGCTTCGGGATGAAGATGAAAAATGTTGTGTGGAGTGGAGTGAGAATTTTTATTTCTACTGTTGCGTGGAATCCATCTGGGGGCTGGTGGCACTGCTGACGTAAGGAGGTAATTGCCTTTGGTATGGACGTTGGTGTTCTTTCAGTGGCAGAAACTGAAAACTCCCGATGTTCCTTTCAGCTGCTTCACAGGGAGAGGACACAGGTAAAGAAAAGTTTGAGTAGGGAAAGACACCCGAGGAGACTGTGGCTGAGAGGGGTTTCTGTGGAGTTCCCGAAACGACAGGGTGACAGCTTGAACGAGGATATTGGTGAACTCAGATCCACTAGGGATGGGAATGAATTTAAGGGTGAACCTGGTTTCATCCACAGCCTGGCAAGAACAGGTGACATTTAGGTTACAGCTATAATTCACATAAAAATGAGTATTTTATGATTATATGAAATAAAATACAAGGAATTTTCAATTAATCACATTCATGTGAGCAGGACAAGATGAATAGTTGAAGTTCATAGAATCTTCCACTTAATTTTAGCCTTAAATTCACCGGTTTTTCCTCATTAACATTACTATAAAACAAAATCAATGAGTGGTTTGGGTCTCTCTCTTTGATTGAAATCTCCTTCTGGTGAGACTAATTAGAAATAGCGATATTAAAAAGCATAATCAGTCTGATATTTAAGTAGAATAACTCATTTGACTTGACTAACAGCCCACTATGAAGTCCTAAATTACCCAGGGTTAAAATAGAAAATATCACTGAAAAGTAACATATTTTATATTGTCAGTCATTTGCACTTTTTTCTGATAGTTTTCAACATGAAAATACAGGAGCAATAGTCTTCTGTGCAAAAGAGTTAAGTTAGTATGGTAGATGGGGTTAAAATCCCACAAAGAACAAGGGAAATGAAATCAGAATTCCCCTGTTGAGCACTAAATAGTCACAGAAGTTTGAGTAAATCACTTAATCTTTCTGATAAATTCAAAGAGCACTCCTAGCTCTACTACTCTGTGATTCTAAAGAGGAAAGATATATCAAGATCTGTCTGACTTTTGCAGCAGTGTCTTTGGAGGGCAGATTTTTTATGTAGCACAGTGAATGAGGGGTTCTGTGTACCAAAGGATCAGCTGAAAGGTTTTGGCAAGGTTCCTGGAATCTATAAGAGATGATTTCACAAGGAGTCTCACAGGGAACCAAAGTTAAATTAGCCCACTTTGCCTGAAGCTAGAGAGTGACGCAGAAAGAGAGAATAAAAGGAGTAGAAGTTATTAGATCTCATACATAGAAGAAAATAAGTCTATGCAGTAATTCCTTTCCCCAAAATTTACTAGTTAAATATTAGAAACTAGTATTATGCTCATGAAGACTCTACCATTTCTCAGTCCTCTTATTATCTCTTGAAAGCCATGTCCAGATTTTGAATGTGTGTATGCTATGTGAAGAGTTGGCAATTTGTTCTCCTTCCTCCTTTTGTCTCTTTCTCTTTTGCCCTCCTTTTTTTCCTTTATTTTTTGTTTTCTTTTCTACATTAGGCCTATTGAATAAGAAATAAGGACTTTCCTCAGTCTTGAAGGTGATTTGCTGAGGGCTCCTTTGCACATCAGAAGTGAGCATTTTTTGTCACTCATTTGTAGCATGTACTTTAAATTTACATCAATAACTTGGAATCTATGCTAAGTGAAAAAAAGAAACCACATATTGGTAACAATTGATTTAAGATAAATATTTAAAAACTGGAAAGTCTTTGTTTTGTGACCAGACTAAGCTAAGTAGTAAAATAAGAAAGGTTCTTACCAATATTTAACATCAAAACCAGTTCTCTGCTTTAAAACATGATTTTATATAAGCTATATTCTCTCGCATTTTTTGGCTAAACCAGAAGAAGATACCTGATCCATTTTGATAAGTCATTACACAATCACTACATTATGAAATATGAAGACATTTTTGAAATAGATATTCAAACAACAAGTTTTGAAGGTAATAAACAGAAAGAAAAGTGGAAAAGATCTACTTTACAAACATACACAGCATGACAACAGTAGTACTTTCACATTCCAAGCAGCAATCAGACACATGTAATTCAAGTTTTTTGGATGAAATTAATTTGAAATGTGCAATAATATTTTACCATAATAACCAGACTAAAAGACTGTTGAAACCACCTTTGTAAAAATTATAATAGTGAGGGAACTCTAACCCGACTCCATCTTGTTTCTGACCTCAAAAGCTAACTACCTTTATTCATCCTTGGGCACAGACCAAACTAACTATGGGAGGACTTCAGTTTATAGTTTAATGTTGAAGCAAGGATGATAACAACTCCTCCCAAAACTGACTCCTTCCAGGGACTAAAACCACCTTTGTAAGACTAATGAAAGGCCACAAGGATAGGATTACAAGAGGGACCTGAGTTCTGCTAAGATGTAGCTATAGTTAAACAATAACGACCCCTTGTTCCTTAGCTTGCTTTTCTATAACCCCTTACTTCTCAGGAGTCAGGTAGCTGGAGGTCACAAGATTTGTAACTTTTCTAATTGCTCCTATGGAGAACATCGCTATTGTAAAACCTAAAATTGATCTTTGAGATTTTCCAGAATTTTGCATTCTAGTAAATGATTGACAACCCAGACGGGACCCATGACTCATACCAAGGAACTGATTCACCAGTCCTGTGACCCCCCCCCCAACCCAGAAACTGACTCAGTATGCAAAGTCAGTTTGGACACTTTGATGATTTCATCCCCAATCAATCTGCACTCATTTACTATCCCCCTGCCCTCCAAATTTTCCTTAAAAACCCTAGCCTGTGAGCTCTTGTGGAGATGGATTTGTGAAAAATCTCCCACCATCCATCTTGGTTGGCCCTAGAATTCTTGAACTCTTTCTCTACTGAAACTCCTGTAACAACTGGGAACACCCAGTGTTTGGAGTTTTTGAGCAGTGGGCAAGAAGAACCTATTGGGCTGTAACTGTATATGTACCTACCAATTTTATATCTGGGATGTTATCCTAAGGTAATTAGAGATATTCAATATATAGATAATAAATGACCACAATTATTTAATAATTTCTCATCTTTCCTGAGATTGACATATTGCCAGGCATTGGCTACATACTTCTCCTAGGTCATTTTCTTCAATATTTACAATCTTTGCAATGCCCCTGGTCTCTTCTGGTTTCACAGAGCAAAAAATTGCCCACAAAATTAGACACACAAGCTGATACAGAGGATCACAACTTATCAGTGAGGGAGGTGTTTCCCTGCACAAGCTCTCTCTTTGCCTGCTGCCATCCATGTAAAACGTGACTTGCTCCTCCTCGCCATCCACCATGATTGTGAGGCCTCCCCAGCCATGTGGAACTGTGAATCCATTAAACCTCCTTCCTGTATCAATTACCCAGTCTCAGGTATGTCTTTATTGGAAGTGTGAAAATGGACTAAAACAATACCCATATGTCTAATGATGTATATTTCTAAACAGTGGAATTATAGGTGATCTTTTTCTTGTTTTGTTATTTGTTCTGCATTTGTGAATATTTCAACAATGCATATGTAAGGTTTGTGTGCTAACAGTTAAAAGCCATGTTAAAACAGCAATAATAAAAACAAAAACAAAGGGGAACAGAGTCTTAGAATTTAGAACATAAGCAATATATGAGCGAGCAATCCCAGAAGGAAAGGTTGATAAATCTGCATTAAAACTTTTATCATTTTATTAGTGATCAAAGACATCACATATTTTACTATTTAGACTATTTACATTATTTTCTAGAATTTCAGATTTCAATATTAATAATGAATCCTAAGAACATTTTTCCTTATTCTTTACATTTATTTCCTTATTAACCACCATTATCATATAATAATGATGATGGTTAATATTTGAGTGGAGTTCTGTTCATGTAGGAGCAGATGGTGTAACATGCCAAGCTTCTACAATATCTCCTTTTCCTCTGAGTTTCTATGGTTCATATGCTCAAAAGTGTATGTCACCCAGGTAGAAAATATAATAGACATGGAAAGATAAAAATTTTTATTTTTATTTTTATTTGTCACCTTGGAAGAGAAAATGACTCTTTGTAACTCAGACAGGAGGCAAATAGCACACGGCATTACTGACTGAGCTGCAAAATCAAAATTGACAAATCCTGGAGGAGAAGAAACTTAGTATTGCAAAGTCAGGCATCACTGTGCACGCTGCCTGGGCTTCCCTGGTGTCCTCCTGCTGTGGCCAAGCAGCCCTAAGGTCCAGGTGACATTAGTCTGGCTTTTCAGACAAGTCAAAAGGAACAAAAATAATTTTATCATAAGGAAATAAAAGGCTTGGCACAGAATAGCAGCCGCTTTTGCTGCTCTCGTTATGATAAAGGGTCAGAGAGAAAGGCTGGTGATAAAACTCAACATGGGGCTTGAAAAAGAACTGGATTTCTTTTTACCACCAGTCTTCTTAAAATTCAACATAACTCAAGAGTTAATAGCAAAGAGTCCACTGATGACAAAAGTGCTGTTAAAAAGTTATGCTCACACATCCCTGGTGGTGGTGACATTCAGTACAACTCTTTTGGAAAACGTTTTGACAAAACCTATTGAGAATCGTATTTCTGCTTTTGCATTTAGATATGTACACATTGTTGTTTACACATATCTAGACACTCATGTTGGTGTTATACACTGGGAAAATTGAAACTAACTAAACATATATTGATTTAGGAATATTTATTCAATGGTTAACAAAATGGCATATCGATTTGGTTATAAATGGCATATCAACTTGATGGACAATTGTGCAACCATCAATAGGGCCAGTTAGGCAGAATATAAAGAAATGTAGAAAATGCTTAGTAATGTTGCTGGGAAAAAGCAGTATATAGATGTCTATGTATACAGTAGTTAAAATTTGACCTGGTACAGTGGTGTACACCAGTAATCCCAGTAATTTGGTAGGCCAAGGCAGGACCATCCTGGGCAACATAGGGAGACCCTGTCTCTACAAAAAAAATCAAACAGACAAACAAAACAAAACAAACCAGTGCTAGTAGTGGCATGCGTCTGTGGTCCCAACTGCTCAGGAGGCTGAAGTGGAAGGATTGCTTGAGCCTGGAGGGTCAGGGCTACAGTGAGACATAATCACAGCACTACATTCCAGCCTGGATGAAAGAGCAAGACCCTATCTCACTTAAAAAAAAAAAAAAAAAAAGAAAAGAAAAGAAATGTTATGAAAACTATATATATTCAAAGAAAAAGACAAAGAAATGGGTAAGTAAATACAATTTTGCTAAAGAAATGAATTAATTCTAATTTGATTGCAGTTCTTCTATCTTTAAAACTTTTATCCCAAATGAATTAATGCAAGAACAGAATACCACATGTTCTCACTTATAAATGGTAACTAAACATCAAGTACTTATCAACATAAAGATGGAAACAATAGACACTGGAGACTACTAGAGGAGAAAGTAAGGGAGGGGCCAAGGGTTGGAAAACTATCTGTTGGGTACTATGCTCAGTGCCTGGAAGATGGGTTCATTGCACCCCAAACTTCAGCATCATGCAATATACCCTGGTGACAAACTGGCACATGACAAACCCCCTGAATCTAAAACAAAAGTTGAAAAATAAAAATTAAAAAATAATACAACTGTTATGTTATTCATTGTTTATTAAAAATCTTAAAAAAAATAAAAATAATTGAATATTTAATTTTTGTATGCCTAGGTTAATCTTCAGAAAGCATTGGTGAATGAGTAATTGTAGAATCTGATTTGTAAATTATGTGATAATCAACACTAAAGAAATATGCATATAATTGCTCCTGACCTGTATTAAATTTCCTCTTGCTGATGTGACATGCACAGATTTAAGGCAAAAGGAGTAACTCAACACTGAAGCAAATACATCTCACAATTAAGCTAATGATCTCTAATATTTCACAAAGTTTCTCAAATTAACACATGACGTAATGGAAAATGGGAACATTGGTAAGTTATGCTGTGGTACATGGAGGAAGATTGAGTCTCAGGTCAGAACTGAGAGGACGGGGTTGAGGAGAAACACCATTCTCCACATATGCCCTGGGTTCCCAGCAAGGGTGCTATGTGCTATGAAGACATAGTTCAGCACACTTGAAACCTATTAAGGACCTCTGCTTTGAAACAGGGTCATGAAATAAGTAGCATAAAACCTTGATGACAAATTTGGTGGGACAATATGTAAGAGTGTGTATGGTGGGTGTATGTGTGTGTGTGTGAGAGAGAGAGAAAGACAGAGACAGAGAGAGTGCACAAATGCACTGGAATTGCATGAATTGGGGCTCACAGAAATCCATCTTTCTGCTGTGTCCTCCCATTATTGTCTAAATTTGGTTTCCGTAGATAATTGTGTAAAGAGTACCTGCTCCTCCACCTGCAAATCTCTGCAGGGTGCACCGATTTGCCCTATGAAGCTGAAAGCAAAGAAATAGGCAACCACTAGTTTCTGAGGTAACACATTTATAGTCTTATAATCTATTTTTTCCTTTTTCCATTTATTTCTTAATCAAGTTGTCTGCAGTTAAGAAACAGTTGTTGAGATTTAAATCTTCCATAGTCATAGAAGAGTTTATGACCCTTTGCCTATTAGTGAACAGAGATGATTTATTGGGAGAAAAAAAATGCTCTAGGAATCCTCCAAATGTATAAAACAATAATTAGAAAGAATAACAACTGACCTTGCTTAAAATAGCATAAAGAGGAAAAAGCAGTAACATAGTGTTCTATAAATTTACAGAAGCAAAGATTTTATCCCATCTATTTGCCACTTAATTTAATACAATTAAAAGAGAATAATTAATTATGGGTGTCTGAAAATAAGGTAATAATTTTAAACTGTTTACATGTAAACATAATGTCCTTGCTTTCTTTCTTTCTTTGATTTTTTTTATTTCATTGCTAAATTAAGAACAGTGCTTAAAAAGATCTGGTGCAGCATAACAGAGGCTGGGAAATTTATTAACCACTCATTTCATCAATTTCCTCCAGCATATAAAATTGCTATTCAGGAGTATTCAAGCCTTTTTAACACTAGTGAGTTAGAAAAGTTATTGCTATGGATCCCCAATTATATCACAGAATAATAACGTTTGAACTGTGAGGTTGAGAATTTCTTTATAGTTTTAACCTAGTTTTCATTTTTATATATATTTCAGTTATTAAAAAATCAACATTACTCTCAAAAGTATTTACTAAATATTAACAATTTTGAAACTACTGACATATTGTTTTATCTGCACCAAACATTTATCTTGCCATCCTTACCTTGTTAATGGTTACCAGTTGCAACTAATCATCAGAAAATTTCCTAGGTTCTATGCAATAGAGAAAAACCCTCAAAATACATTGGATGTGAAGGTGGTGGTATTGTTTGAATGTGGGCCCTTCAAAATGCAGGTGTTGCCAATGTGATGATTTTAAGAAGCTGGGCCTTTGTGAGGTAATTAGGCCATGAGGGCTTACTGGGATTAAAGCTCTTTCAAAAGAGGCTTCATAGAGCCTTCGGCTACCTTGCCCTTCTGTCTTATGCCATGTGAGGTTGCAGCAAGAAGGCCCTAACCAGACCAATGCCAATGCCTTAATCTTGAACTTCCAGTCTCCAGAGTTGTAAAAAATAAATTTCTTCTATTTGTAAGTTACTCAGTCTGTGGTATTTTGTTGTAGCAGCACAAGCAGACTAGGTGGAGATATTCCTGTCACTGTCATCCATAACCTCCAATTTCAAATGTCTATGTTCATGAAAATAGCTTTTGTTACTCTTATTAATAAAATTTATAATAAATATGTACTATAAGTGTGAATTTATTGAATAAATTTATAGCAATAAAGTACTGTTCTTAAACATATCTTTAAAATAATATGGTCGTTTACTGCAATATTTCATTTGTATAGAAGATTTCTGCAACTAACAATTATCCACAAGTGATGTTGATGTTTTGGGGAACAATTTTGTATTCCACATCTTCTGACGGTAATGGAACTTCCTTTCTGAAAGTTTGTGCATGGTAGATATTATAAAATCTCCAAAATAACCTTTATCAGGTAAATTTTAAGAAGTTATTTGGTGTGGCAAGAAAGTACCTGCCTTTCACCTGTGAGGAGTACAGTTGGTTGACAGCTTCCAGCCATAGCATCTTTGGGGCCACCTGCAGCATTTGTACTAAGGCTGACCTCTTCTCAATGTGCCCCAGACAATGACTGAGCCTAGGGTGGCCTATGGTGGGATTCAGAGATCCCCTTTGGGTTGGTTAAAATTTTTTCCAGTTTGCCCAAACTTGCTTCCTTTCCCTTTTATCTTCACAGGCATTGATCTTCAGCCCCAACTTCAAAACCACTATACCTGTCTCTGTATCTGCTTCCTGTAGAACCCAAAGTGTCCAATTTAGATACATGTTTATGCATACATTTTTATTATTTCAAGATACAAAAAAGTTATTGTGCAGGTTAACATGTAAGCAAGATTCTTAGTATTTCTTTTAAGTTCCTGTGCTGGAGACGACCATTGTAAAACCTTTCAACACTTTGATTTTAGCAGTTCACATTTTGTCCACTAGGATAAGAAATCTATCAAGAAAATAAATTTATTTTAGCCAACTCTGTAAGTTAGTTACAGCCACTGTTTGTACTTGGAAATATATACATATTAAAATGTGACTTTTTAAATTTTGACAGATTTTAATAAAATATGTCATGATTCAAGAAACTTTTTTTCTTTACAAAGAAAATTATGTAAAATTAAGAAGACATGAGCAAAATTTTATTATCCATTTTATAATGGGGAATTCATGTAACAAATCAAGTAGGATTTTAATTTTGTTTATTTTTTATTCTTTTTTCACTTATTTATTTTACATATTCTGGACTTCAAATAAGTTGAAATGTCTCACAGATAGTGCCTATGCTTGATTTTCCTTCAATCCAAAAGCTTAGAAAATACCTTTTCTTATGGAATCTATTTCTGATGGTTTTGATTGAACTATTTAGGTCTCAGACCAGTTGGTCTGATGAGGCATCTTAGCCACGTTGTAATTATACACCTATAATCATGTGGTTTAAAGAGTAAATTCAGCAGCCTCTGAATTCTGATTGAGTCTGTTCAGGTGAATGAGGCTCCTCCTCTCCAGCTCTCCAGGCTTAGACTTGAACATGCTTCACATGTAGGGCAACTGCTTAGCTCTCGCCATTTTGTGGCTCCCAGTTTACAGTAGTCTGCACGAGGTTAACTGGAACAAATTCCTTGTCCCTACTCTTTCCTTTCTGTGAGAATATAAACAGAATGACTATTTACATAGTAATTTACCTTCCACAGTATCCAACTTCCTAAATTCAACTGTATATCTGTCATTATAAATATAAATATCACTTCCTTAGCTGGGTTTTATTAAACTTCCCCCTTTCAATTTGATAAAACTCAGGTACAAAACAGCAAAACAAAAACACGCAACAACAACAACAACAACACTTATTATGAGTATGTTGTGAAGAAAGCCCTCAATGAATCAAGTGGATTAAACTCTATGATCTTGAGCCATTTCACTGTTTTCAGGTAGATACATTCACATGCATTTTATCACAATCATGTACAATTTGAGAAAAAATGTTTTAAAAGCATAAGAAACAGTACTGTATTTAAGAAAATAATTATAATAGATGGTCTGTAAATAACCCACAAGGTTGTGTGTGTTTCTTTTTCTTTTCTTTTTTTTTGTTTCTAATTCCTTATTTTTTGTTCACTGAGGGAAAATCCCATAAAGGTTGTAATCCCACTTTTGCTAAGTGAAGTGCTGAAAACTACACATCCACATTCTTTGTTATGGCATAAAAATATCTTACTTTTTCTGGTCTGCGTGATGTAGTTCTTTAGGTAGCTAGCAAAACACATTGCCCATTCAGCAATTATGCAATTCCCTTCTGGTGTAACAAATGCATTCTTTGTGTCTTTATTCTTAGGCTTATTATACTGAGTTAAGAGGATTAATCTACTAGTGGAACTCTATTATTCTCTACATTAGGTCAGAAAAAAAGATTAGTTTTGCAGAGAAAAATTACAAGACAAGAGTCACATTTGATACTTTTCCCCTGTTGTTTTAATTAAGCTATATTCTAGAATTTAAGGAATAAATACATTAATAATAAAATTATTCTGGAATTAGAAATAAGCCCTAATGTTTGGCACGAACTTACTGTGCAACCTTATTCTTTTATGTGCCTTTCGTTCCTCATTCAGTCTCTTGTGCTGTAAACTTTTCCACACATTGACTTTTACTAAATATGTATGTGTACTCAAATCTCTCCCATCAGAAAAAAAAATAAAAAATCACTCTATTTTTCAGCACAGGACCCTGTTTGTCATTAAAGGATACACATAGTAAATTTAACAAATAAACAGATGTATATTTATGATTTACAGGTTCTACTCATTCATCTGGTCATTTAATAAATATTGATTTCCTCCCAGGTGTTCAGGACTACTCTTAAAAATTTTACATGTGACTTGAGAGAGTCATAAGTTAACTGTTATCCCTTTCTCCAAATGCATGTCTTGCATATTTTCTAGATACTTTTTCTTGGTGATCTTATTTTTTTCTACAAGCAATTTATGCTCAATAATATATTAGTAATATAATAATGATTTATGCTCAAAAATATAATTAATTTTATCTCCCTCCTACAGAGCAATGATAATACAGGGACGTTGTTCTTGATGTAAATATGTGCAACTATTTTTAGTTAAGGTCTAATTTTTACTCTAGCTGCCTTTTATAGTTCTGAAAATAGTTCAGAACTATTTTCACTGGACTGCTATTATTCCCACAATAAATAATGGCAGAGAAGAAAACTGTAAAAATGCACAAGGGCTCCTTCCATCAGTAGGGTTACCACATGTCACCAATGGCTCAGGTACTTCCACTATGGCTTTGTATAAAACTTGTCTTTGATGTATAAGGATAAATATGTCTTTCTAAAGCTATGTGGATTAATTTTACCATTTTTTGTTTTCTATAATTTCTACAACAAAATGTAGTACATACATGTATGTATTTTAAAACCCTTTCTAAAGTGGTATATATACACTGCAAACCCAATCCCCACCAATACGTGATACATCCATATAACAAACATGCACATGTACTCCCTGAATCTAATATATATGTGCATGCACGTATATACACACGTATGTGCATACTTACACATACATGAATACATGTGTGTATGTATGTATACAGGCATATGTGTGTATACATATATAGACATGTGCCTGTACATACATACACATGTGTATGCGTATACACACATGTATATGTATACGTGTGTATATACATATATTTGTATACATATGTATATACACATATAACCCCTTTCTATTGGTTGTGTTATTAAATAAAATAAATCTCTAAAAACCATGTACATTTTCCTCAAAATAGCAACTGGCATACAATAGATATTTAAAATTGATTGACTAATAATTCTTATTATAATTTCAGTGTACTTGCTACTTAGCTCAGAGGCTTACAGATTTCAGATGTTCCAATAAATAATTAAGAGATTAAGAGAATGAGTCACTGTGTTAAAATTAGTTTCTGTAAACTGTGGTTGTTCATCAGAGTTGCCTACAGAATTTTTTTTTTTTTCTTTTTTTGAGACACAGCCTCTCCCTGTTGCCCAGGCTGGAGTGCGGTAGTGTGATTTCGGCTCACTGCAACCTCCACCTCTCAGGTTCAAGCGATTCTCCTGCCTCAGCCTCCCATGTAGCTGAGATCACAGGTACACACCACTGCATCCAGCTAACTTTTGTATTTTTAGTAGAGACGGGATTTTGCCATGTTGGCCAGGCTGGTCTGGAACGCCTGACCTCACGTGATCCTCCTGCCTCGGGCTCGCAAAATGCTGGGATTCCAGATGTGAGCCACCACTCATGGCCAGGATCATTTTTTAAATTAAAAAACAAAAATAATTATTTCTCCTTCAAATGTCAGTTGAGCCCTTTACTAAAAGTAGTTTAAAAATCGTACAAAACCTTTAATCAGTCTTTAAGGCATAGTATTAGCATCAATAATATCCATGATATGCATCCTATTTTAACAAATGTGCAACGTACCAATGTACTACCTTAAATAACCAAAATAAAATAAAATAAAATAAATCTGTCTTGGGTTACTACCAAAATATTTCTCCAATCTCTTTCTCCTTTGCTTCACTGCTCTATTTTCCATTAAAAATTCTTTTTTTAAAATTTCTCAATTTCCCTGATTATCTTATCCTTCTGATTTTTTCATCATTTTCTTTAGGATTCTTTTTGTCCTTTCTCTCACCAGCACCTTCCTTTGATTCTATGCCTATATTCACCTCCATCTGGATTCCCTCCTTCATAGCTCTTCTGCTTCCACAATTTTAACTTACATTTCTATACTGAAAAATCACCAAAGAACATTTCTATCTCTGACTTTCAGCCAGTTTCTGATCCTTTATTTACAGTTGCTTTCAGCTATGTCTACTTGAACGATTTGATATGCTATCAGAATTCAAATTTCTAATTTATCTACATCCTCCTAATCAAAAATTCCTATTTGGGAACATCTAATTTTGCTGTGTAATCACAACAATCTAAAATTTTCAACATCTTGCCAGTCCTCAGGCCCAAAATGACCTATGTTACCTACTTTATTTCAAAACAGGTTGCTAAAGTGTTGCCCAAAATAGTCAATAAAAATGTGACAACTATTTTTAATGGAAACTATTGACTTCATAATAGTCTATGAGTAAATGTATCATATGGTTCCCTCTAAAACAACAACAAAATGCGGGTGCCTGATTCTAAACAATGATCCACCATCTGAAACACTAGATGTAAGGCCAAGACATTTGTATTTTCAAAAGTTCATGATGTTGAGCTAAAATATAAATCCACACATTTGTAATATCAATTGAACACACAATGGGGAAAAACAGTCTTTTCAAAGTGGTATTTGTTGGGAAAACTGGGTATCCACATGCAGAAGAATGAAATTATCCGTATCTCACACCATATACAGACACCAATTTGAAATGTATTAAAGACTTAAGATTGGAAACTGTAAAACTACTAGAAGAAAACATAGGGGAAAAGTCTCCACGATATTGGCCTGGGCAATGATTTTTTAAATATAAGTCTAAAAGCACAGGCAACAAAATTAAAAATACACAACGGGACCATAGCAAACAAAAGAGCTTCTGCACAGCTAGGGGAGCAATCAGCAGAGTGAAGAGAAGACCTATGAGATGAGAGAAAATACTTACGAACCATACATTTGATAAGGGATTAATATTCAAAATATATAAGGGAGTCAAGCAACTTAATGGTTAAAAAAAAACTTGATTAAAAATAGGCAGAGATCTGAACAGATATTTCTCAAAAGATGACATACAAATGGCCAACAGGTATATGAAAAAATGTTCAACATAACTAATCATCAGGGAAATGCACATTAAAACCACAATGAGATATCACCTCACACCTCTTTAGAATGGCTGTTTTCCAAAATAGAAAGATAACAAGTATTGGAAAGGATGCAGAGAAAAGAAAACCCTGGCACATTGTTGGTGAAACTTAGTACAGCCATTTATTGAAGACAGAATGAAAGTTTCTCAAAAAATTAAACAGAACTACGAAATGATTTAGCAATCCCCCTACTTAGTATTTAATCACAGAAAATGAAATTAATATTTGAAGACATATCTGTATCTCTGTTGAAGCTCTGTTCACAATAGCCAAGATATGGAAACAATCTAAGTGTCCATTAACAGGTGACTAGTTGAAGAAAAGGTGTTATAGATACATAAAGGAATACCGTTCAGCCTTAAAAAAAAAAAAAAGAAATTGTGTATTGGTAACAATATGGATGAACCTGGAAGACTTTATGTTGGGCGAAAGAAGCCAGACACAAAAAGACAAATACCACATGATCTGACTTATACTTGGAATTTAAAAAGTTGAACTCATAGAAGTAGTACAATGGTAGTTACCAAGGGCTGGGACTGGGACTGGGGAGGCCGTTGGGGAGATGTTTGTTAAAAGATACAAATTTGTAGTTACGGAGAAAAAATAAGTTCAAGAGATCCGATGTACAACACAATGACTATAGTTAATAAGGTATTCTTGAAACTGCTAACAGTAGATTTTAAGTATTCTTACCACAAAATAGAAGTATGTGAATTAATGCATACATTAGTTATCTTGCTTTAGCCACTCCATAATGTATGCATATTTTAAAACAACATGTTGTACGTGAAAAACATATGCAGTTTGTATTTCTCAAGTAAGAAATAAATACATAATGTGGGAAACAAGTTTATAGAAAAATGTTGCCACACCTGGGAGCAACAAGAACTCAATGAATATTTGTGCCATGACTTCATGAATTAACTCACTTGTCAAGAAGCTACATGTTACACTTCAGTCTAGTAATCAAGTAACTAACATTTTTAGGCTTTCTGTTATTTGCTAATGAATGAATTAATAAATTAATTACATCTCAGTAATGAAAGGGCAAAACAGCTTCATGCAGTCAGATGAGTATGGACTTTGTAATATGTCAGATATGGACACATATCCTGTTTCTAACCCTAATTTCTATATGACCTCAGGTAAAGGTAATCTACTTCCCTCCATAAACCTGTTTCCTCGTCAGCAAGTGGATTTAATTAATCTCAACTTGCATATTCTCATTTCATCTTAGAAAATTTCAGAGGTGTGTTTGGAAACTACCACACCAGTACAATACACAGCAATAGAGCAAGAGCGTAGTTTTTTGCTTTTTGTTTTGTTTGTTTGTTTGTTTTTAAGAGAGTCTCCCTCTGTCACCCAGGCTGGAGTGCAGTGGCACAATCTCAGCTCACTGAAGCCTCCTCTTAGGTTCTAGCAATTCTTGAGCCTCAGCCTCCCATGTAGCTAGGCCTAGAGGTGCACACCACCACACCCAGCTAATTTTTGTAGTTTTAGTAGAGACAGGGTTTCACCATTTTGGCCAGGCTGGTCTTGAACTCCTGACCTCAGGTGATCCGCCCACCTCAGCCTCCCAAACTGCTGGGATTACAGACGTGAGCCACTGCCCCAGGCCGAGCACAGATTTTAAAACAGGAGACATCTTAAAATGGCAGATTTCAAAACCTCCTTTCAGGACTCAATGGCATCAGAGTCAGAATCTTTGGGAGTGGGTCAAATATCTACATAGTTATTAAGCTCTCTGGCTTTGATCTGATGCACACAAGCCAAATGTTTAAGCACAATTGCCTGGGATGAGGACATAGTATATACCTTATAGTCATTATTTAAAGTACTTTCAAACACATTCATTTCATTCAATTCATGCAATTCTTACAAGCCAGGGAGTCATTGATCCATTCATTCATTTAGTAACCAGGCAATGATTGAGCATCAGGCATTATGTTAGGTACTGAGTGGTAAAATGGGAAACAGGACTAGGTGTTCCTTAGTTATGGAATATGTAATGAAACAAAGTTCATGATATTTATACACAATATGAATGTGCTTAATGCTGCTAAATGGTACACTTGGAAATGGTTAAAATGGTGAAGTGTATGTTATGCATATTTTACTACAATAAAAAAGAAAAAGTTGACGATATTTATTCTTTATAGCAATTATTCCTAATAGTACATTATTCTGGGAGAAGCATATTAAAATGTTAGTTTCAAGGGTTGGGAGATCACATATAGATTTAAAATGTCAAGTAGTCTCCACAAATTCTGAAATGTTTTCAAGGTATATAGCATTCCCTCAGCCATGAGGTAATGACATGGAATGCACCAGCTCTTTTACTGACTTGATCAACATCTATGTCAAATTATTTGATCTCTCTGATGTTTATCTTTTCTTATGTAGATCAGCCTCAAGAGTTAACACTTTAAAGTTAAGTAATGTCCAAGAAAGCAAGAGACAACCTCAATGTCAAAGAGAGCCATAGTGGAGACAAATGGAGTCCACTCAAAACCAATTATAAGTACCTCTGGATCAAATGCTGCTAGTGGTCACTTCAGATATCTTAGCTTGGCTACTGTGTAAGTAGTCAGTGCTCTTCAGAGGACTTCATTATCTCTGGTGTATGCCATCACAGAAAAATATACAAATGTTTGCAATGTATCATAATTGGTTTTAGATACTTTTATATGCATTACTTCATATACTGAAACCTTTTTTTTTGTAGTGAGGACATTTAAAATTTACTCTCAGCAAATTTCAAGTACCTACTATATTGTTACAAACTGTAATCACCGTGATGTTCAGTAGATCTCTCAAGCTTATTCCTCATCTCTCACAGAAATTTTGTGTCCTTTGACCAGCTATTCCTCAACATCCCCCATTCCCTCCAGCTCTTGGCAATCATCATTCTACCCTCTACTTCCATAAGTTCAACTTTTTTAGATTCCCTATATAGGTGTGATCATGTGGTATTTGTCTTTCTGTGCCTGGCTTATTCCACTCAGCATAATGTCCTCCAGGTTTATCCTTGCTGTCACAAATGACAGGATTTCCTTCTTTCTTAAAGGCTGAATGGTATTCTATTGTGTATATATACAACATTCTCTTTATCTATTCACTCATTGATAGACACATTTTTAATTTGTAGTATTAGTTTTGATAAGTTATGACTTCTAAATATATGCATTTTTAATTTATTTCTGCATTCCCAACATTTTCCCACCAGTGGCATACCTAATTTTTGTTGTTGTAGTAGTAGTTTCTGAATCTATAATTAAATGAAGCTATACAAAGCTTTCATTAGAAGATATAGTAACACAGAAATAAGTCATTCTCCAATTTTGTTGTGCATGAGACATGTTGGAATTAATTTGTTTAAAATTTCTTTTTTTTTTTTTTTTTTTGAGACGGAGTCTTGCTCTGTCGCCCAGGCTGGAGTGCAGTGGCCGGATCTCAGCTCACTGCAAGCTCCTCCTCCCGGGTTCCCGCCATTCTTTCTCCTGCCTCAGCCTCCCGAGTAGCTGGGACTACAGGCACCCACCACTTCGCCCGGCTAGTTTTTTGTATTTTTTAGTAGAGACGGGGTTTCACCGTATTAGCCAGGATGGTCTCAATCTCCTGACCTCATGATCCGCCCGTCTCGGCCTCCCAAAGTGCTGGGATTACAGGCTTGAGCCACCGCGCCCGGCCTGTTTAAAATTTCTAAGCCCAAATCCAAAAGATGCTTTTGCAACTATAGGGTGGAGATAAGGATATAGTGGTTTTCACAAGGTTGTGAGCTGGGTGCAATGGCTCATGCTTGTAATCCCAGCACTTTGGGAGGCCGAGGCAGGCGGATCACTTGAGGTCAGGAGTTCAAGACCAGCCTGGTCAACATGGTGAAACCCCATCTCTACAAAATATAAAAAAATTAACCCGGTATGTTGGCGGGTGCCTGTAATTTCAGCTACTCAGGAGGCTGACGCAGGAGAATTGCTTGAACCCAGGAGGCGGAAGTTGCAGTGAGCAGAGAATGAGCCACTGCACTCTGGCCTGAGTGACAGAGCAAGACTCCTTCTCAACAACAACAACAACAACAAAAACAAGGTTGTGAAGTAAGTTGTTGTTCAAACAAACACTACAATTAAACTCCCATTCTTACCCTCTCCCCCAGTATATTAACATTAGATGTTGGCAGGTCCATGGAAGAAGATATATTACTTCTTTTTTCACCTCATAATTACATAGTTTTCTTGCTTATATATAAGTAGAAGAGCAGATGACAACTGAAAGAATAAAATACACCATTCTTTCTATTTTTCCTCATACTTTTTTTTACACTAGTAACAAATGTTTATATAGCAAATATTGTCTTTACTTCTTGATTAGTTTTACTTTCTCTATTTTAATAGAGAAAATTAATAAAGAATTAATAGAGAAAATCTTCAGATTCTTTGCACTTAAGTGTGTATATATGTATATTTATATAAGAATACAATTCAATTTAAATTACTGATTATAATTTGAAAAAACTTCAGTGTTTTTGAATTTCTCTGATGTTGCTGACGATTCATAAAAAAGATTATTTATGACCTATGATAAGATGTTACTTTTGAAGTATGGTATCTTTGTGCTTTCCATTCACTTATAAAAAAGCTGTTAAAACCAAACCTTGTTATTTATAAATATTTATAAAGCAAAATCCTATCATGAGTTTAAAACCACATGTCACTTTTTCACTACTCTAACAGGGATTAATATGAACTAAGTGGAAGCTGCCATTTTACTGATTCTTCAATTTAATTATTTATGATCAGAAGTGAACAGAGATCGAAATGTGCTCTTAAAAGTAATTCCTCTCATAGGATACTCATGTCGTTGACTTAGATTATTTTTAGTTCACTTCCACTATGCCTAATGCTTTCTTCACTGTTTTTCTTCAGACTGTGAAATTATTTTTAAAGTAGCTCTTCTTCAAAATAACAAGCAACAACCAACAGTATTCACTATTATTCATCCAAAATTTTAGAGTCATGCAATAACAAAGGCAAATACAGGGTACCTATTTGTAAATCAACAAGCGGTGTTCCTTATACTTAGAAATCAATTGGGAATTTAGGGGGAAAGAGGCAACATCAAATTAGACTGCAAGACTGGCAGCAAGAGATGGGTCCTACTTTCCGTGCTCTTTCTTCAATTCTTTCAGAAGTGTCCTTGCTTTTGAAAAGCAGGAAACTGAATGAAACCCTCAGGCTGTTTCTTAAATTAATGGAGAAATTCCCCCCTCCTATTTCTTCTACCATTGTGAACTTTCCTTCGAGGCCCACTCTGAGGGATGCCCTGATTCAGTGGAACTAAAAGTATGAATTTAAAAGGCATAGCTCTCTTTCTAGCCGGAAAATTAATTAGCAGTGCCCTGATGTAGCAAAAACAGAGATCTGGTTTTAGCAGTATTGGGGAAAATTGCGTCATTTACCATGATTGACCTCTGCTTAGGCTTTCAGTTAGCAATTGCCTGCTCTTTTTTATTGATAATTCCTCAATTTTCCTCACTTTGGTCATTGTTTAACAGTGAATTCTCTTTGATGAGATATCCTTTTACTAAAGAGTTTTCCCCCAAGTCTTGACCCTATAACAATACCTCTTTAGGACCACAGTTTATTGTGTACTATTTATGTTAAAGCTGAAAAATACGCTGAGTTGTCCTACCTTGAGGCTGAGGCTGAATAAACTCTGTGGACTCTGATTGTGGATCTCTTATCAGAGTGCCTCTTCATCCCTACTCTAATGCTTTGGCACTGTTTTAGATCCCAGAATCTGAGAATAATCACACAGTGGGTGAGAGGTGATGTTAATGAGAATAAGATTCAATTTTTCCTTCAGATACACAGAACGGATGTACAGAGTCAAAAATTAATTTCCATTAGAGAAAAATAAAGATAATGTTATTTCTTAACATCTGATTTTGTGGTCTGGACTTCTTTCCTACAATAAACGTTACAAGTTAAAGTGAGTCTTATAGTTTAGTGATTTTCTTCATCTACACTTCAGCAATATTAACTATTTAATTAAATGAATGCAGCTTCCAAAAAGACCACACAAAACAAAACACTGATCACGAAGATGTGAAGACTTGAAAGAAAAGGATAAATAGAGGTATCTATAATAACTTTATCTTACTATATTTGAAGAGGTGTTGCAATAGAGTGACTGGTCATTAGCTTTGTTTCATTTCTAGGTGCCAGAGAATAGGGAATTAATTTTAAGCCAGGCTTTGATTGTAGCCAAGTCAAGTATTATACATACATTTCATTTTCCTTTTTGAATATACTAATAAATTGGCTTATGAAGGATGGAACTAAGATAAGGAGAATGAGTTTCCTGAGATGCAAACTTTAAGTGGGGGCTACCTTTCAGGGTTATGGAAATACTGACCCTGCATGCATTTGTATTACCTTGTGAGTGTCTGCCTTCTTAAATTTTGTCTCCTAAGTTTCTCATCCTCTCACTCTGGTCTCAGCTGTTTGACTTTTAATATTTGTATTATTGTTAAAATACCAGGTAATGTAGAAACAGACTTGCTTTTGGAATGAGGCTAATATATTAATGTTAGCATTAGAACATATTGTTCACATAAACAAATTGCTATGTTGCTATTCATTCTTTCACTATTAGTATTTGTGTTTCTCATGAGTTGTGGCATTTTGATGCTATAATATTGGCTTGATTCATGTTACAACTAGTCCAGTGTAGATTTTTCAGAAAAATAAATATTTAAAGATCTGATTTTCCTTTGACTATTTTTTAACTGAAACTCCAGAACAATTGATACAAAAATGTTTTAAATGTAAGCTGGGAGTTCACTTACTTGGCACGTGGTTTGTAAGTCTTACAGACTCCCTGCAATCTGAAGCATCTCTAGTGCTGAACACCACTGACTTGTGCTATACAGAAGAGTTCTGTGACAGTAAACTTGTTTTAGAATGAATATATCCTGAAGACTTAATTCTACCTTAAAAAACAAAATAGGGTCACAAGACCACACTATTCTGAGTTGAAGAGTCATTCACTCAAAACAGAACAAAACAAAACTCTAAGGCTAAAGAACAGAAACTCTGCTAAAGGTCAAGGCAAGGAAGCTGGCCCAGGCACTTCAGCATGAGAGTGAAATCCTCCCATCTCCAGAGTTCTCGTTGGGGCTGAGTGAGCCACGAGGCACAGCGGGCATGGTGTCTAGGGCCCACAAAACTCTTAGGTACAAACAAAACATGTTTTAAGTTTAAAATCACAAGAAAAAATGGATCTAACCCAGCTGCATAACTTTATAATAACATGCTTGTAAAATATCATTACTTAATATATATATTTTTAATATATATTAGGACCACAGAAGCAAAATTTCCTATGGCCAATGAAAGTCATCATGTCACTGTGCCCATTGTCTCTGGAAAAGATTCATAATCCTGGAAAGAAGCATTGATATTCTAGTTTAGGTCACAAGTCCACCTGTTGACTCAGTGCTGCTAGAATTTGAATGGAGGAACAAATTAATAAATGGGGTAAATGCCTGATGGCAAAAAAAAAAAAAAAAAAAAAACCACATCAAAACAACAAATGTCTATTTCATATAGGTGGCTAGGCGTTATGAATTTTAATAATGAGTGTTCATTTTCATTGATGTTTAAGGAATCGTTGTATGAAAACTGCCAATTCCTTTCAATATCTGTCTCCTGGTGAAAAGGTGGCGCGAATAGATATGTCAGATATGTATACCTCTTCTAGATAGTGAAAAATACTGACAGACCAGTTTTCCATCTACCAATTTGTCCTTCCATATTTAATGCCAAATTTAATTGTAATGATATTTTAATGGTATAATGTTCCCAACTCTCCCTAAACATCTTCTCTATGTAAGGTTAGGTTTTGTGCGGTGTATTAGTTTGTTAGGTAGGGCTGTTGTGGCAAAATACAACAGATTGGGTGACTTAAATATGAAAGAAATATTTTCTTGCAGTTTTGGAGGCTGGAAGTTCAAAATCAAGGTGTAGGCAGGGTTGCTTTCTTCTCACTGTGTTCCCTCTGTGCATGTCTATGTCCAAAATGCCCAAATTTCCTCTTTTTATAAGGACACTAGTCATATGGGATTAGGGCCCATCCTAATGACCTCTCTCAAACTTAATTGCCTCTTTTTTAAATGTTTTTTTTTTTATTTGTAGAGATGGGGTCTCACTATGTTGCCCGTGCTGGTCTTCAACCATTGGGCTCAAGCGATCCTCTCACCTTGGCCTCCCAAAGGGCTGGGATTACAAGTGTGACCCACCATGCTCGCCTTAATTGCCTCCTTAAAGTCCCTGTCTCCCAGTGCAGTCACATTCTGAGAGTTAGTCATTCAGCATATGAATTTTGGGGGGATACAATTCATCTCAAACCATAAAGTAATAAAAATAGATTAAATATACTGCTCTATGTAAATATATGTTTAAGTTATTATTACTACAGGTTTTATTATTTAATATAAGGCATGCCTTAATATGAACTATGCAGCTGGAACAATGGAGGGTCATGAAGACATAAACTTGTGTCACTTAAGTCCAGAGGGCTTTGGGCCACTATGACATACACAGGTTGAAGAACAAACTTTTTTTGTGATAAAGCCAAGAAAAGCATTTCCTATAAAGCAGTATTTCTGATACTGTGAACCATATATCACCTGGATTAGAATCACCTGGGGTGCTATTTATTGGCTTCACCTCACTTCCACTGACACGGAACCTCTGGAGGTGGGGACTCAATCATCTGAACTTTTATAAAGCTTTCCAGGTGATGCTGGTACATAGTGAAGTTTGAGAACTGCTCTGGAGTCAGGTGCTATTTTTTGTCTTTTACTTTTTAACTTAATATCTTTTAGATTCACAGAATTGGAATAATGATACTTAGTCACTAGACTCATCATTTCTCTGTGGGCTGTGTCTGTCTATCTCTCTCTCTCTCTCTCTCTCTCTCTCTCTGTCATCTATCCACATCTATCATCTAAAATATACTGAATGTCATTGAACTCACCAACCAAATAACTAATATAAGACATTGATCATAACTGATATTTACTAATATGTTTGATTATAACTTGTATTTATTAATATGTTCTCCCCATGCCATCCCCAGCCCCCTCTATAATGACCACTATCTGAATGTGTGCATATTTTTCTCTATCTCAAAAAAGTACGTATATATAAAAATCTACATAATACATTTTTGTATATACATATATATATATAAAGACACATGTCTATATCTCCACATCTATCTATCTATAGTTTTAACTGTTTTGAACTTTTAAAAAAGGGTAATAGGTTGTTCATAGTCTAAGATTTTATTCAGCTCCTCCTCCCCACTGACAACATTGTACATTAAATTTCATCTGAATTATTCCAAGGAGCTTTATAATTTGTCTATTTTCACTGTTGCAGGTATATATGTTCATTGACACTATTACAGAATTTTCATTTTTTGAGACGTGGTCTTGCTGTGTTGCCCAGGCTGGTCTCGAACGCCTGGGCTCAAGCAATCCTCCTGCCTTGGCCTCACAAGATGCTGGGATTACAGGCATGTGTGACCACACCTGAGTTGCACTATTGTAGAATTAAACTGAATGGATATATCACATTTAATTATTCATCTCCGTTTCACTTGTGTTAATTTCTCATATTTCCCTATTATAAATAACCTTGCTAGGAATATTCATATATATGCATCCAAGTGCACAAATGTGAGGCATATTCTTGGATAGTGCCTAGCAGTATAAATGTTGAATAGTTGGATATGAGAATTACTTTAAATGATATTGCCAAATTATTTTTCGGAGTCATTTTAACTATTTATGTTCTGATCAATGATACTAAAATTATCTTCTCTAGCACATGATGTGATCAGGGCTCTTAAATTTTGTCAATGGATGGATATAAAATGATATCTTGTTGTGGTCTTGACTTGCATTTCTTTAACCACAAAGACATTGAGCCCATTTTCATATTCTTACTAGTAATTATGTGTTTCCTCTTCTCTGAAATATCTGTTTGTGTCTGTTGCCCATTTTTCTGTTTGTCTGTTTTGCCCATTAAGCTGTTTATCTTTTCCTTTTTATTTTTTAGAAGTGATTCTTTGCTTTTAATATACCCTTGGTCATCTTCTCCTAAAAGTTTTTACTTTGTTTTCCCTTACCTTATGTGCCTTTTGAAAAATCAAAATTCTTCATTTTAATAGAGTCAGTTTTATCAATCATGTCTTGTAGCTAGCATTTATTTGGTCTTGTTTTAGGAAATGATCTTTATCCCAAGGTCAGAAAAGTATTAATCTACATTTTGACTAAATGCTTAAAGCTTTGTCTTTGACATTTATGTTTGTAATCTATCTGAGTTTGCTTGAGTGAAAGGCATTAGGTAAGGATCTAATTTCCTACAATTTTTTTACATACAGATGGTAATTTTTCTTTGGTTTTATTAATTTTTTTTTATTTTGAACTGATCTTGCATACCACTCTTGTCAAGTTTTCATATATGTGTATCTGTCTAAACTCTTTATTACATTTAATCTGTTAATTTATAAAACTCCAATACAACACTACTCCTATCGTATTTATTATAGCCTCATAATAAGTCCTGCTACCTGGTAGGGTAAATCCTCACTCTTTATTCTTCTTCTGCAAAAATATCTTGGTTATTTTTGGCTCTTTAATCTTCCATATAAATTTCAAAACCAGACTGTCAGGTTTTATTAAAAAAAACTTTATCTGTATCAAGTGACTTAAAAAAAAAATTCATTTACTCTGTGGACTCACCAGAATGACAGAGATAAGGAAACAGAACTATTAGTCTGGCCTCGAAAGCTATTATATCACAATCACTTAATGTTTACATACATTTAATTAAAAATATATTTTTAAATAGTATTTACTTTGGGATTTAAAAATTTATGTTTGCTTAGGGCATTAAAGAAAAGGACTGTAATCTAAAGTTTCTGTTTTTTCATATCATCATGGTTTGCATATTGGGAAGATTTAGAGTGATGTTATTTCAGCTTCACTTTCACAGCTAGCTACAATGTACTATTTGGTTTCTTCATGCCTTTTAATGTATAGATACTCAAGGAGAAACTACTATGCTTTTCATTATAAGGTGGTTTATTTACTACTAATTGAAAATAAATGAACCCTCTTTCACAAATTTTAAAATTTTGTTATTGGGATAAATACAAATTGATTTAATATTCCTCTTAATAATAAAATGGCACACATCACCCCATCCTTATCCCTGTAAGAAAAATAGTTTCAAACATAATGTGTAACTTGGATAAGCACACATAATATGGCAATTACAATATGACTCCATTCTCCCTTTACCTTACATATTCACTGGTAGGTAGTAAGTTAGGTAGCATATAAATCTGCAGCAGTAATTTACAGAATAGAAGCCTAGTGATCAAAAGGAGTTTGTGTAGTTTCTTAAAGTATGCTATTTATTCATGACACATAGCTTAGATAGTGATAGAATTTAGCATAGTGCATATGTCTGCTACTTCACTGTATTTGTGTTAGCAAAGAGGTTTTTTTTCCCCCTGGTTCAAATTTGCTCAAGGACATAGAATGTGAGGACGTTTAGTATTCAGGTGCAGTGTACTCTGTTCTGTTAATTCCTTTTATGCGGAGAAGCTGGAATGTGAAAAGGTTGTAAAACAAGGAAACAAACTCAAATGGTTATTTCTTGTTTGGGTCTAAGTCCATTATAATACAGTGCCAATAAACATAGTGGCTAAGATAATACAAATGTGAACCACTCTATTTGTGTCTGAAATTCACTAAGACCTCGATTCTAATTTACGTTAGATGAAAAGGTATTTACAAAGCACAAAACAAAAGATACAATTGAATAAATGTGCAACTTCTATTCTTCTGTTCTAACCACATTCTTTGCAATGAGCTTTGCTTGGGTTTAAGCTTTTACCTTGGACTGAAATCAGAAGAAATTGGATTCTAAGGCTTGAGAACTCCTCACTGAAAAATTGGTAGACTGAAGGGAAGGAGAAAGGCAAACTTCATAATTGAGAAAAATTAAAATCTTCTCTGTAATTGAGGTTATATATACAAGATTAGACCACGCAGAAACAACAACTGAAATGAAAGTGTGAGTCAATGGCACACAAGACATACTGCAGGACAAATTATGTTTCCAATATAGATGAAATCAATTTCATGCACAATTTATTAGTGCTGTCACGGATGGTCTGTCCTAAGACAGGATCTAGGTGAATTGAGTTATTTACCTACAGCAGTAGCAAGTAGTCTTTTAGAGCAGTGTTTTTTGAACTTCTTCGTTTCCTAGGGTGCTTGTTAAAAAAAAAAAACACAGATTGCTTTGCCTTACCTCAGATCTAGCGATTCAGAATTTACTCTGCAGGAACTTGGAAATCTGTAGTCATTATCAGTTAAGTTACGAAAACACTACCTCCGAGGAAGGTCATGTATGAACCAGGAGAACCCTAGTCAAGTGTGTTTATGTGTTGGGGTGGGGGGTTACTTTACTGAAAGTAATTTTTTTTTTTTTTTTTTTAATGCAGTCTTGCTCTGTCGCCAGGCTGGAGTACAGTGGTGCCATCTCAGCTCACTGCAACCTCTGCCTCCTGGGTTCAAGTAATTATCCCACCTCAGCCTCCCAAGTAGCTGGGATTACAGACGTGTGCCACCACATCCAGCCAAGTTTTATATTTTTAAAAGAGACGGGGTTTTCCCCATCTTGGCCAGACTGGTCTCGAACTCCTGATCTCATGTGATCTGCCCACCTCAGCCTCACAAAGTACTGGGATTACAGGTGTAAGCCACTGCACCCAGCCTAAAAATTTAATTTTTAAGATTGTATCTCCCTAAAAATGCACCAACCTGAATAGAAAGATCTAGTTAACAGTTATTTGATTTCATTATTTTCCTATTAGGTATAATTATGACTTAGACCTTTTTTATTTTATTTTATTTTATTTTTTTTGGTCAGGAAAACGCCTAGTTTGGAGTGAAACCAGGGCCTTCTTATGAGCTAAACAGTGTGTTACAGCTTCAATAGACTAAACAAGCTCTAAATTTTATCTTCCTATGGTAAGTAGAAAATGATAATTTAAAATGTGCTTTTTATTTATCTGCATTAAGCCAACATGAAGAAAATTTAACATCTGATTTTTTAGTTAGTACATAAAATAGAAAGTTGTTTAAAGCAACAACAAAAGCCAACCAGATAATTTCGAATCAATAAATTTAGAATGTGTTCTTCCAGCTAAAACTTTATAAAGAGAATTTCAACTTAGATATATAAGAATTACTCCAACACATTTTCCTTTGGAATTAGAGCATTTTGCATATGTAGCTTGCCTGGGAACTTTTGATTTCTAAAAGAAGTGGTTTCTTTTTACAGCAAGATACCTGTTTTTCTAGGAGGAGGACAGGTTCAAAGAGATTCGGCATCTTGCTTGGAGGCGCCCATCCGTCCCTGGAAAAGTCAGACATCAGAGAGGAGTTCCTGACTGACCGCCCGGCCTCTCGTGGAAATGTTTCTGTTGCCCGTGCACTTCCTGAGACAACTTAGTCCTTGAGAATTCCAGATTTCTTGTTTTGTTGTCCAGAGTAGCCTTCCTTTCAGCACTGCAAGTGTCAAAATTGTTTCTGACGATGATTAGGCAAAATAAATGAATTTTCCTTTACAATTTAATCTTTGCGGAGCCTCTCCACAGGAGCCACCGTGAAGGGCAGGTGCTCCATAGCACGAGCTCATCCTTTCCTCCACCTGTGACCACCTGCTTCCTGCCTCAGCACTTCGATCCACCGCACAGTCCAGCTGCCTCCTCGGTTCCAGGACCCATGGCTCCCTCAGTCACCGCACAAGTGCTGTGTGAGCAGCGACCCTGGGGGCCTCCCTGTCATCGTGCAGCTGCCTTTTTAGCCTGAGCACTGACTTTCACAGATTCCCCTCACATTTCCACTGTCAGCCTGAGGCCAGACTGCACAACTTCCCTGGTCCGTTTTGTGAGCCTCCTGCTTCCTGCTTCCTGTGTGGGGAACTCTGGAGATTGACGCGCCCGTCTGCCCACCAATGCCTCGGAGTGGAGCTGCACAGGAAGCAGGGCTGTCTACCTCCTTGGCCCTGCCCCTCTCATCTCTGAGGAGAAATACAGCTCTCCGCCCCAGAGGAGGAAGTGAAGTTTAGAATGCGTCTCCAAGATACAGTTGACAATGTTGCTCAACTAAGCCTCGAATTAATTTGAATTTTGTGAAAATAAGCATCAAAAATATGACTACATCATACTGAAGTCTGATTCAAAGTTTGTCTCTCAGCAAGCTTAGAAGCCAAGCATAAGAAGAGATAGGTAGCATAATCACAGTAGAAAAATGCCAAAATATGAATGGAATTATGCCAGGGTACTGGATCCCTAATATTTTCATGGCATTATCAGTGTTTCTGGCCTCCAGAAGTCTATTTGCTCACCTGGGTCTTAAATACCTTATTAATAAAATGTAAACTGCAAAATTTATCCTGCCTGAGGACCAGGACTTTGGTCAGGTATAATTTTAAATTCAATACATTTCATCATAAAAATAATATTAACAATTTAACATTTAACAAAATTTGACCTTTAAGCTTTGTTAAAAACATAACATTTTATGTTTTTAGTAACATGGAAACAACAATATTTTGAAAAAATACAAAACAAGAAGCAAATCTCTTAATAAGACTGCTGGCATTTTTAAGGATTTATTTTTGTGGGTACACAGACATATATTTCTTCTTTCTCTTTCCTTCTCTTTACCTCTCTTTGCCTCTCACGCACACACAAAATTGTGTATTTTTAATTCTTCACTTCTTTTTACTCAAATTCCATGATAATTTATATTATAAATTAAATTTCAAGAATAGTTTTATTTTTTCAGTTTTTATATTAGTTTTCAATGTTTATATTATACTCTATAAATCTCTCATCTTTTGATTCAAACTTTTTTTGCAAATAAAATTTTAATGATAGACATTTGTTAAGTGTTTATTATGTGAAAATTATTTTCCATATACAGATGCTTCTCAACTTACAATGGGTTTATGTCCTAATAAACCCGTCCTAAAGTAGGAAAATTGTAAGTTGAACCATGGTAAGTCGGGAACAGTCTTGTGGTATTTTATTTGAAAAACGTTTAAATTGCTTAAATCTTGTTTTATTTCCAAAAGTTTTAAAATACAATAGCTTTCAAACAATATAAAATAACGAGATGAAAATATTGCCCGAGAACACCAGAGTAATGGAAAACAAGCAGAGAAAAAATAAACTGAAACAAGAATTATGAAATGCATGCTGTTAAGTTTTATACTTTCATTAGAGATGTGCATCAAATTACATTTTGGATTTTTAACAGCCAAATTGGGGACAAGGGGTGTTGGCTAGCAAGAAGGTATAATTATTTACATATCCTAGTGTTATAAAATAAAATCAAACCCATTTCCTGAAAATGCAGCCTTTCTTGATATAGAGATCTCAGGCAATAGAGATGTTAGACCATATACTTTTTTTAAAATAATCTTTAAATTCAAAGAATATGCACATATTTATAGTTCTTGATACATATTATCAGTTTTCTTTTCCCCAAAGCCAGCATAGGCATCGTCACATAAACTTTTCAGTGCACTAAGTGGAAATAGCTCCTCTTTTATTAATGTCTTTAATTAATCCCCATTTATTTGTTGGTAGCAAAATTCAACATTGTTTTTGTTGTGTTCGCCTCTTGTTATATTTGCTGATTTATGAGTTGCCCAATCCCTTCTGTCTATAAGGTTTTTCATGAAGGATCTTATATGGGGAAAGTTTGGCCCATGGTGCTCTGGCATAGTCCATACAGGTAAATATTTCAAAGTCTGTGAAGGTCCGACTTTTCCACGACTGAGGCATTTATGTCTAATTGCAATATTCTTGATTATGACAGAATCTAGTCCTCTTTTGTATGTACATTTTTAACAGAAACATCACTGAGTTATCCTGCCTTTTGATTTTTAATATATGTAAAGTTGCAAAGAAAGAGAGCAGCAGATAACAGGGTGATAGTACATTTTGTCATTTTGTTTATATCGGCCAGACTGGTCTACTGTAAGCTTGAAATCTAGAATTACCTTGTGCTTTAGATTCAAAAATTGTATTAATTATATTTTCAATTACAGAGATATAAGTTTTCACTCATTCTGTGACAGTGTATCTTTGCTGTAGCCCACAGAAATAAACTATTATCTAATTCTCTTGATACTTTTTCCTCTTGCCAAACATTTCAGGAATATTAGATCTGTGGTTTAAGGACTCATATTAACACACTCTTCTTATCAACTGCTTCTCTGTGTTGTGCTGATTCCAAAATAATTTAAATCATCTGCTAAAAAGGGTGTTTTTTAAAAGTTTTTATATTGTATATAATAAACACTAGTTATGCTAGCATTATTTTAAAAACAAAGCAGCATGTTTTGAAGCAGTGCTTTTAATCAGATAACTCTGTTAAGCATGTGGCCTATATAACCTAGAGTCTTCTCGCAGGACACATTTTTGAATGTTTTGAAGAAATGCTGGGTGCAGTCCTATCAGAAAGGCAACCTGTTCATATTCCATCACATCAACTGCATCTGCTTCAGCCACATGCTATGTGAACTTGGACTGCTGGCGTCGGGGGAAAATCAATACTGCCACATGTTATGACGCTTTTCCCGGAAACACATGTTTGTAAAAATTTTGCAAGAGCCAAATAGAAGATGGTAGTGGTATAAAAAAGCAAGCACATGAATCTAACTGCAGTCTAGGCCTTAGAAGACTAGTGCCTAATTTTTTGCTACAGAGTTTGATGGATACGGAGAATGTTGAAAAGCCTAGGGGATAGAACAAAACAACAAAGAAAAGAATTTGAATTCTTCAGTCTGAAGAGAAGGTTGGAAGGTTAAAGACTGTCTTATTAATGGAATTCAAGTTATATAGAAGTTTTGTAATTGAGTCAAAATGAATTAACCTTTTTCAAAGGCAATTTTGATTTCTCTTCCAATGTCTTTAAATAAGAGCAAATGAGGGAATGATAGAGGAGGAGGGGATGACAGAATATCTTTGAGCATAGGCAACTTTCCCTGGGATTTCCTTTTTCTCACCTCATGAAATATACACTCAGGACTTAATGTCAGGATTTTTTCCCAGTTCTTTCCTTTCTGTCTGTCCTTTCACCGTTTGTATTCAGAATGAAACATTGACCTGACAAAACTATCCCATGACCACCCCGAAAGGAGATATTCAGAGACTGGTACAACTGCCTTCTGATGTTAGAATAAAAAAAAAAAAAAAAAATCAGCTTCTCAGAAGTTACCAAGCATGATTCTAATTTGGTATAAAGTAGGCAGAGCAGCCATTTCTGGTACTGATGACTGTTACACCTAAGAGTGCTGTTGGAAGACGGAGGTAGATATCCCTCTCCCTGAATCACGGGAGTTAGGTTTTCTGGTTTTAGAGATTTTTGAAAACCAATAAATGCCCCAAATGACTTGCCAAACTTTTCATTCCAGTTTATAGTACAAGCAAAGTATTCCTTGTCTGAAATGCTTAGGATAAGAAGTGTTTCAGATTTCAGATTTTTTTTCAGAGTTTGGAATATTTGCAAATACAAGATGAGATACCTTGAAGATGCGACCCAAGTCTAAACACAAAATTCATTTGTGTTTCATATATACTTTTTATGTATAGCCTGAAGATAACCTTATGCAATGTTTTAAATACATCCCCCTAAAGGAATAAACTCTGTGTTATACACCTGAGTTTTTACTGCAAACTATCACATGAGGTCAGGTGTAGAATTTTCCACCTGTGGCATCATGTCAGCACTCAAAAAGTTTTGAATTTTGAACATTTCTGATTTTTTTTGTTTTAGGGATGCTCAACCTGTATCCAAACATTATAAACATGTCCCTAAATTTTAGACTATGTGTAGTGCTCAATTCTTTCTGGAAAATATTTGGCTTGCTGGTTTTCATTTAAAATATAATCTGAAAGTCATTATTTTATTAACCAAGATTTTTGAATGATAAAAATATGCTTAAAAATAAATACAGTTTTGTGGCCAGGTGCGGTGGCTCATGCCTGTAATTCCAGCACTTTGGGAGGCCAGGGTGGGTGGATCACGAGGTTCAGGAGATCGAGACCATCCTGGCTAACATGGTGAAACCCCATCTCTACTAAAAATACAAAAAATTAGCCGGGTCTGGTGGCAGCGCCTGTAGTCCCAGCTACTCGGGAGGCTGAGGCAGGAGAATGGCAGGAACCCGGGGGGCGGAGCTTGTAGTGAGCAGAGATCGTGCCACTGCACTCCAGCCTGGGTGACAGAGTGAGAATCTGTCTCAAAAAAATAAATAAATAAAAATAAAAATAATAGAGTTTTGTTTGTTTCATTTTAGAAAATAAATGCAAGGCTAACTTTTAATTTTCTTAGTTGCTATGGTAAATCAAAATTAACTAAACCTTAAATTTGTATTGGTAGTATTAGGTGATTACTAAGTAATCTGTATTTAAAGTAGACAAAATTTGAGTTTAATAATATAATATTAAATGTTTTTCATGTTTTTGATGTCTATTCAGAAATCTATCCACTGCTTACTATTGACCGCCTGAAAACCATTGTGATGGTGGATTTTATGTGTAACTTGACTGGGCCAGAGGACGCCCAGATATCTTGTTATATATTAGTTCTGGGTGTGTCTGTGAGGATGTCTCCAGGAGAGATTAGCTTTGAATTGATAAACTGGTTAAAGCAAATTTTCCTCTCTGATGTGGTTGGGCATCCTCCAACCTACTGAGGATCTGAATAAAACAAAAACGAATTTTCTCTCTCTGCCTAACTGCTTGAGTTGTAGCATTGGTCTTCTTTTCTTGAACTGGGATTTCCAGTATTGGTATTCCTGGTTCTCAGGCTTTTAGGCTTAGCCTACAATTCATACCATTATCTTTCAGAGTCTCCAGATTGTAGATGACAGACCATGAAACTTCTCAGACTCCATAAACAATTACTAAAATATTTTATAATTATTTTTTTGTGTGTGGAGGTGGGGTCTTGCTATATTGCCCTAGCTGGTCTCTAACTCCCAGCCTCAAGTGATCTTCCCACCATGGCCTCCCAAAGTGCTGGGGTTACAGGTGTCAGCCACCACAGCCAACAGCCAATAGTCAATTTCTTATAGTAAATACCTCTGTATTATCTATCTATCTATCTATCTATCTATCTATCTATCTATCTATCTATCCTATTAAATCTCCTATTGGTGCTGGAGAACCCTGACTAATACAGCCATTATGAAAATCTGTTGGTCAGGAAAAACTTAACGGACATGTGGCAGTGAGTGAGAGTGTCTCTCGATAGAGTCTTAGCACAGTTTCAGAATGAGAAATAAGAAAAAGTTATTTCTTGAGTTTGACAGTCTGAGCTGGGTGATCTTAAGGCAGGCCTTGGAAGGAGAACTTATAGGAATTTGTCAAAGTTTAGGACGTAATAGCTTTGGATCTGAAGATACAGCAAGGTGAGGATGTCCAAGAGAATCTGGATGAACAGGCTGTTAATCTTGATAAGTAAACTCTTTAGTTAATACAGCCTTATCTTGTAGTAGCAGATGTCTTATGGAGCAATAAACTAAGTTATTTTGCTTGATCCCAGCATTGTTTAACACAAGGACAAGAAAGTATGCCCGTCCCAAGCATTAGCATGGGGTAGGGAATTATGCTAGTTTAAATTTCTTGATTTTATATTGGATCTCGCAAATCAGTAATTATACAATAGAGGACTAAAATTCTGAATTGCCATTTATTAAAAACAGTTGAAAGTGCAATTGTAAGATCTCTCATTTTTTCTTCCATAATAAAAGGGCAGATTAGCTTTTATTTTCATGTATCACTTACCAAATATTTGTGATTCTATTGATGTTTCCAGCTAATATGATATTTTAAATCATAGTATGAAATTTTAATACATGAATTCCTTATTTAATTGTGCTGTAACCAAATGTCAAACCTCTTTGAAGTTTTCACACATTGAGTTAATTTTGAGGAGTATTCATTAAGACCTTGGCTTAAAATAGTGTAAGTGCTGATAGACAAAGAAATATACAAATATAAAGTTTACTGAAAAATTATTTCTTAATAATATAAATTTCATATGTTACCAGAAAAAGTACAGAATGTAAAATAAAACCTATAAGCCTAAAATACTGACCTATTAAATATAAATAATATTTTGTATATAATATCACTGGGCACAAATATCTTGAATTAATATTAAAAATTTTAATAGTAAAAGAAAAATTATCCTTAAATGTTTGTTCAGTGGAAGGAATACGTGGATAATTTCACAGACATGTAGCCATTACAGTTGTGTTCATGCAAACGTTTCAGTTATGTAAACTTGTATATGGGATAACTCAAGTGTAATGAAACCAGCAAATCATATTTGCTGTATAGATAATCTTGTGGCCGACACTATCGGTTGCCTGCCAAATATCTAATTTATTCCATTTTACTTGCACTGATATTTGAGGGGGAGAAATGCCCACCTAAACACAATCCTGGCCCAAATTTCTTTAAGATACAGGTGATCAAATGATATTCTGCTGTGGATTTCTGGGAAACTTTTGTTTTATTGACCTAAGTACTGTTCCATCCTCTTGGACACCTCCTTCTTCTTTCTGGGTGTAATACAGGGAACATATCTTGCCAGTATGAGGTTGCCATGAAGATACAGCTACAATGTAAGGATTCAGGAGTAGGAAAAACAAAGGGCATGGTCCCTGTAGGTACTACAGCAGCCATGGACTGCCTGTCTGTATTACTTATTGTGCTAACAAAACAAAACAAAAAAAATAGTGGAAAAAAAGGAAAACATTTAGGAAGAAAAAACCTTTTCTTTAATTAAGCCCTTGTAATCAGTTTTTACTGCATGCTGCAGAACACAATTCTCAGCTGCCACAGATCTCAATTCTGCTAAAAATGAAGTAAATAAATGAAAGAAAGCAAACTAAATATTAATTGTAGTAATTTATGCATGTCGTAGTTGTTGATCATTTTAAAACTGCTATTCTGTCTGTACTACAAATTTTTAAGCAGGTACATTGATTGTATGTTTATTTTATCATCGGAAAAAGGAAATAATTGTATTTATCTATATTGAAAGTGAAAATCCCTTTTAAAGGAGATTTATAGAGTCATAAGTTTAATACACCTATATATTTTCATGACACATGTACCAGACATGCACATAAAAGAAATAAAGAATGCCAGTGTTTTATATGCAGAAGAAAAGTTTATTAGGACACTAATATGCCTTTTAGACATACTAGGAGTCTGCACAAACAGTCTAACAACTGTATGAACAAAGAAATGTCAGCAAATTTAAGCAGAAAAGCTATGATGTTTCTGTTTCCTTCACAGGCTGTTTACAAACTTTAATTCAATATGGAGACTTACAGCACATCGTATTTAGCAACACCCATGGAGAATTAATAAGTGCTCCTAAGTGTATGTGAGTGTGTTGGCAAGTATATTAGAGAAAATATTCTCACATTTCTCTACACAGCTACCCAAGACTGGTTAGTTTATAAAGTCTTTATAATTGACTCACAGTTTTGCAGGCTGTACAGGAGGCATGACTGGGGAGGCCTCAGGAAACTTACCATTGTGGCAAAAGGCGAAGCAAGCACATCTTCACATGGCTACAGGAGAGAGAGCTAAAGGGGAGGTGATGCACAGTTTTAAACAACCGGATCTCGTGAGAATTCAATCATGAAACAACTCTAGGGGGATGGTGCTAAACCACTAGAGTTGCACCCCCCATGATATAATTACCTCCCATCAGGTCCCACCTCCAACACTGGGAATAACAGTTCAACATGAGGTTTGAGTTGGGACATACTACCAAAACCTATCAGCAAGGTGAAGAGAAAGGGCAGTTGTTATATTGATTGGCCTTTTGTGATCAGAAACTGTTCACAAAATTGTTCAAAGCATTAGAGGTGGTTCTTTTAAAAGTGTTCTTTCTTTGGTTCATGAATCAGTCTCTTGTAGTGTTAATATTTACGAAATGAAACTTGTTTTGGTTTAAATAAGAGAGTCTATAAGTTATCCCAACCATTCTGGTGAGGATTTCTTTATTTTCATTTCTGTCTTCCCTCCCCGACTTCCTGTAATTTGGTAGCAAGATAAATAAATGGATTTTCTGGTTTTAATGAATTGGTTTTCAATGTCAAAAATATTTGAGGAAATTACATGGTTCTAAAGTGTAAGATATTCAAAATTGAGGTAAGTAAAATACATGTAAGAAAATTTTTTATGGAGATTTATTTATTTTTTGTTCCATAAATCATTCAACAACAGTGGCTGGACCTCTGTGAATATTACATCACTTCATTAGCATTGCAGGAGGTTAAACAATCAAATCGAGATCTCTTTCTGTGAGTGTTCATTGTAGTTCTAGAGACCAGACCAATAGGAGACCAGTATTTGATATAAATGCCAGAGCTAGAAGAATGCTCACTGCTGGCTCATTCTATTCCCTTTATTTTACAGAAGAGGAAACTAAACAACTCCAAACAAAAGGAAGTCCTCTAATTTCCCCCAACACGCAATATTTTTTTTTTTTTTTTTTACCTCAGGACCTGAACACATTTCCATTTGCTAGGACACATCCTGACTTGCTTGAATAACCCTAAACTTATCATCTTCTTCCAGGATTTCCTGCACCCAACAAATCTGGATTAGGCCTCCGTCTTCATTCTCTCAGGGAAACCTGTACATCATTTCTTGTGTCAGTCACCATGCTGAGTCATAACTGTTATTTTACATTTCTTTGTGGCTCTCTAATTGTAAACTAATTGAGGGTGAGCAATAACTAGGTCTCCTTTTGTTCATCATGGCTCCAGTATATGGCAAAATAGCTTACACACGGTAGGTGATCAAAAATGTTTATATGCTGAATGAATGACTTGCTGAAATTTATCAATTAAATGTGTAATTTAGTAAACAATGTCTGTAAAACATACACATACCTACATATAAAAGTGAAACATGTATTTCTGTTTAGAGATTATTAAATTATAGGTGAAAAAAAAAAAAAAACCAGAGTAGTTCTAATTTAGAAGACATTGTGGCTATTTCATTTGTTTGTAAGTAGCCAGGAAAACAATATATTAATTTTGTTCAAAAGTGTAAAATTTAAGTTTCCCAAGAAACACTGCAGTTCCATGTGATAACAATGCTTTTCCCAGAAATAATGATGAATAAACTATTGCATTTACACAATTAAATTCTAAGCTGCAATGGGGATAAATGAACTATACTTACATACAACAATATAGATGAATCTCATAAATACGATGTTGATGGAAAAAAGCAAGAAAATAAAAAGTATATATACATAATTGCACTTATAATACTCTTCAAAAATAAATAGGCAAAACTTATCTATGATGATGGAAATTGGCTTTGTAGTTTACCTTTATGGGAGTAGTGATTGGGTAGAGGTAACAAGGTGTTTCTGTGGTGCTGACCCCAGTCACCTTCTTCCTACAGGTTCTGGTTTCACAGGTCTTCATTTTATATACATTTATTGTGATATATTTGATAATTTACCACCTTGTGTATATTTTATTTCAAATAAAACTACATACACATGCCCTCACTCTCCTAAAACTCAAATGTAAGGACCCAGGCCATGGTACTGGCCAATGAAATAATGAGTTACAATTTACATACACACATAGGCATTGGTTTATACTCCCTGGTGGGGATCTATGAATAAATGTCTCAGTTTTTCCAGCAACTCATGAATCTATGGCACTGTGAATTGGAGTTCCACTTAACACATGCTTTATTGGTTTTTCTACTTAGATGCCTCCTTTTCTCCACTTCCTCCTGTGTGTTTGCCTGAATCCCTTCCTAAATAGAATAGCTATACCAAAGTGCTTGCCTTAGCACCTGCTTTGCAAGGGACACAAGGATACTCTTCTAACACATACTGTTATTTGGGAATTTTTAAAATTACTCTTCTAACACATACTGCCATTTGGGAATTTTTAAAATTATAAATGTGTCTTTTCTGTTTCCTTTTCCTCTGAATTTCATGTACGTAGACCTTTGCCGGCTATGTAAATCATAAGAGAATGTTGAATCCCTCCTCCTTTCAGCATTTTTATGAAGATGTTATAGACAGAATAATTAAATACAAAGAGTACTTCTTTTTCACAATATTTTCCCACTCCTCGTCCAGGATGAGTGACTGTAAATAAATTTTTAGTGACTTTCCTTAATGTTAAGATATATTAATATTTCCAGAAGCCTGTGTTTAAAATGCCAGAGATGCTCCATTAGTATATTATCAGTTGTTATTATCTTAGTGACACACAGATGTTTTCAACCTGACACAAAGCTTTTGTGAGGAAGATGTGTTCAACAACAAGTTCACAGGGAAGCCTCCCGCTTTTTCTCCCTTCTCCTTTAGATCTGTATAGGCATCATGTTTCAAAGCCACAGTATTATTTTGCTAGGGCTGCCAGAGGTACCACAGTCCAGATGGCTTAACCAACATAAATTTATTTTCTCACAGTTCTGGAGGCTAGAAGTCCAAAATCAAGGTGTCAGCAGGTTTAGTTTCTTCTGAGGCTTCTCTCCTTGGCTTCTGTTGTGTGCTGAGGTGGCCTTTCTTCTGTGCATATATTTTTCAGGTGCCTTTCTGTATATCCCAATATCCACTTATCACAAAGACACCAGTCACGTTGTATTAATGCAAACCCTAAGGGCTTCGTTTAACTTAACTACCTCTGTAAAGGCCCTTTATCCAACTAGAGTAACATTCTGAGGTAATGGGGGTTAGGACTTCAACATAAAAATTGGGGGAAGACACAAATTCATCCCATAACAACCACTCTGGCTCCAGAAAATACAATAGTAGAGTCCACTGACAGGAAACAAGGAGGAAAGCTGGCCATTTCTGTCAGTCAGCAGACAGAAAGGAGATAGTAGGATCTGCCCAGGCTACAAGCAAAGGTGAGGTGATGTACGCCAAGCAGAAATTCTCATCAGCAAAAAGTAGTGAGATTTTTCTGGAGTTAGATGCCACCTGTGCTGTTTTGGTTTGGCTGCCAGAAAGTGTACCAACTTAGTCGAAGAAGGGCACATTATATTACAGAGGTACTCATTAGTTTTTCGGTTTGTTATTGCAGAGCCTTCAGAAACAGACTCTCCTGGCGCTTGGAGTTCTGCATCTATCCCTAACGAGCTCCAATATTGTACCTGTTACTTAATCTCTTGATTCTTTATCTGTGAACTGGGGATAATATTTCTCTTGAAGGTTTCGTGTGAGGTATAAATGAGATGATACATATAAATTACCAAACAAATAGTAGGCCTTGATATATGCTCGATTAACCTTTATGTCCTCTGCTCACATTATCTCTATGTTCACATGTCCTGAGAAAATACTGCATAAGCCATGTAAGTTTTGAAATGGTGGAGAAGCCTGAAGCAATAGAAAATCTAGGTGGCCAGGAACATGAGAATACTTAGGAGGTTGGCAAAAGAAAGTATTCAGAAACCTAAGGGTAGATAGGCAGCGATTGAATAGAAATTTAGAATTTTAAAATCCTGTTCTTGGCTAATGTGTTGCATATGTGAATGGCATCGACAGAAATGCCATTGTTTATAGAACCTAGTAATAGTTACTAATTAGGCTTTGGAAGATTAAAGGAAGACTTGTTCCTCTTCAGAGGACACTAGTTTATTCATTGCTCTGTGTGCCACCTCCATATTGTATAGTAAACTGGAAGGTCAAAATGAGCATCTTTTTATGGAGTTCTGCACTTGTTTGTTGATACTTCTTCTAGTTGCTTACTTTCTGTACTTTCCTAGGCATTTGCCTAATGGATTTGGGATATTGACAGTTGCAGAGCCATGGATTTGGGCTGTGCAGTGTAAACACCTAAATGTTTGTTTGTTCTGTGCACACACTAAGAAAGTAAACATGGATGTCTTTTAAAATCATGAAAAACTACTACAGAAAAACTCAGGTTAAAGCAGAGTCTAAATCATTCTCTAAAATAGCAGAACAAACAGGCACAAAGCTTACTGGTACTTGCTCATTTTCACACTGACTTCGGCCATGTAATTCCCCAAATATTGCTCCTTCAGTATTGCGTGTACTTTAACATATCACCCTTTCCTATCTTAGCAATGCTTTAAACAATATAACTAACTCAATGGTTAAGCCTCTGAAAATTTGTGTTTTTTAAACAAGTTTTATTGTTAATTGCCTAAGACCTGCCGATTTAGAGTATGCTAAGTAAAGTTCAAAAGCTGAATGGTTCATTTTCTGTTTCTTGTTGCTTGTGGCTCATTAAATTAGAGTGTAGGAGAAACTGTGACATAACAAAGGCACACAAAAATGGATTGGAAAATCATAAGGAAAAAAGATGTGATGACGACTATAAAAGGCTGGGAAAGATGATACCAAGGACAAGGAAAACAAGATGGGAAAACAAGTGAAAAGAGAGATTATCATACGATTAGGTCTGCTTTTCTTTGTCATAATTACCAGCTTCTCCCAAAGTAAATGGCTTCCGAATAGTATATATATCTTTGAGGATGTATTCGTGCATAACTCTGCCCTGAATTGCTGCTGGTTCATTTAAACAGGCATATTTTTGTGTACATGATGTTCAAGCTTTGCTCACTTAAAAAAATAAACCTTTACATGTATCCAGAAACTCACACCGTGTAGCCCTAATGACTTTAAAAACAAGCTCTATCCACTTCACTAGAATAATCACTGTTCCATTATTAATTTTTAAAAAAATCCTTCAAATTAATCATGAAAATTCCCATTTAGAAAAGTCTCTTTGACTTTTGTTTTACATTAGTAGTTTTGGCCAAAGAAATTAATTAATAAACCTATATAGTACTTATTAGTACAGCTAACAGCAACAGCACACCCTCCTTCAAAAAAATACAAATATCTTTTAGAATTTTATATTTCTGTGATTTCAGAGTGCATAAATTTGACCTTGTTAAGTCCAAAAATATCCTTGTGATCCACCCTTTGAGGATGAATAGTGTAAGTTCATCATGTGCTGTTCTTATTTGAAGGTGTACCTTAGTTCCACAAAATAATTTTAGAGATCAGGCTAAGATATCATCTTCTATTACCTATCTACTCTCTACCTATCATCTATCTAACCAATTTCATCTGTTCCTAGATGGATATTCCTACTTTTATCAAAATCTGATTTGAATATTGGCATACCTGTCTGATTTTTGTTTTGTTTTTGCCTACACATTCAAAAACATGATGAGGAATGTTAATCTATCTTGTTCTGTTTTGAAGTTTTTTGTTTTGTTTTGGTTTTTTAACTATACAGGGTACCCATCCTGAAGGAATGCTGCGAAGATTGGTGATGAAATGCTTGGCAGCCATTAGAGCTGAGCAGGCCATATTTTTCTTTTAAAAAAGAAACCAGAACACTAGGGATTCTTCCCTTCCTGCTCCATGTCTTTTTGTGATTTAAGTTACCTGCCATCACAAGAGAAAGGTGACATTGTTGGAGTATGGACTTTTCATGCTCTTTTATTTTATTTTTATTTTTTTGACAAGAAATGTTCAGAGCGCTCTTTGTTGTTATTGTTTAGGTGAGACTATAAGCAGCAGAAGAAAAAGTGGAGTTAAGAGTAAAATCTTGATTTATTCTATTTGTTTGCTTTCTCTCAATAAAGTAGATTGGATTGAGAAAGAGTAAAATTTAAAATGATTTAAAAACCCTCTATATTAAACTTTCTTTTACAATGAAATTATGTACAGTTCATTTGGATCATATTAGATCACATAAGAACTTAGGTGTGAATACATTCCATCAGTGCATTGGTTAGTAAACCTTTGTCATAAATAAGGTTGGCCAATTATCCTGGTCATAAGCAAATAAGGAGTAAGGGTGAGGTATTTTGCTTAATTACATTTGTTCTCTTTCCCTGGCATAAATATGTAACTGAGAGGTAATCACACAAAATGTATAGTTGTATTTTTCTGTGTTTGCTTTTAAACATTGTATTATCAGGGTTGTCAAGATAGAATATAGCTTCTTTAGAGTCAAACAGTTTTGTTGTGAGCTAAAGGTTACCTTAAGCCATGAAATAGTATATTTGAATAAACAATTCATGAATGTAGTTTATCTTTTTATACCTCCCTAAATGTATGAATTGTTTAAGTATCTGCCCATAAACCCTTGACTCTGCTCTCTACACTCTTTTTGCAATGAAATCTACTCCCAAATATTCATAATACTGTGAGCTGTCATAATTCCTGGGACCTTCTGATTTCACCTACAATTGCCTCTGAAGCAAGCAGGACGGCCTGCTTCAATGTCTCCAAAACAGTTGAGCAGAAGACTGAAACATGTGAATGGGCTTCTGGTCTCAAACAGAGTTCTTCTGTATAGAACACACCACACATTTGTCATTGTCCCTCTACAAAATAGCTCATAATTTATCTTCCCATCTCTGCTGTGACACATGTATGTAAAAATTGCAAAACATCTCAGTGATGTTTATGCCCCCCAGAGGGTACTGTGTGAGCATAAACATCAAGAAGGTGAGATCTTCTTTGAAAAGAAAGGGGAATAAGAATTTACAGATTATCTCTGGGCAGATTAGAAGAACATATCTTCATAATTTTACAAAAATCAAAGCTGTCCCTCAGCCCCAGGCTACATACATTCTGTGTTGTCTCTCAGCAATGGTGCTTATCCTGACAAATTGGTCTTCTCGTCTTTCACTTTAAATTACATATCTAAAACCTCAAAAACTGAATTCCTTTTAAAATACATGATTTGACCATAGCCCCATCGCTGTCTCACCAAACGTCTGACTCAGTTATTCATAAATATTGCATGATATAAAGTCTAAAACTAGAACTTAACCTTCTTTTAGTCGATTAAAAATACACTTCTTCAAATAGCAGGGAGTCAACCAAGTAAAGTAATTAAAATATGTAAATGAATCATTTTGCTGTTTGAACAAGTGTAGTGAACAGAAAGAAAAAGATAGAAGATTGCATTTGGAGAGACTCACTAAAAGAAGGACCAGTTCTAATTTTAGTCTTTATGTTGTGCCTCTTGCCTGTCATGGCAGATTTTACTCATCTAAATAACTGCAACACCATCTCCCACCCCACATGTTCTTCTAACAGTGTGACTCCTCACTTCTCTCACTGAGAATCGACGTCTGTATTTTCTCTCAATGCATCTGGATGGAAACTTATAATTGCTCTCATCAAGAGAGTACAGCAAGAGTGGTGCTATGTGACTTATAAAACTAGGTAATAAAAAGAATAAAAGATCCACAGGATTCTTTCCTGTGAAACTTGCCCTGGGAACCAAACCACCATACTCTCAGGAAGCCTAAACTAGCCCGTGATGATAGACCACAGAGAGAAACTGAGGTGCCAGTCACCATCATCCACCAAACATGAGTGAACAAAGCTTTCGAGTGTACCAGCTGAGGGCCCAGCCAGTGTGGCAGAAAGACAGAGCATCCCTGTTGTGCCTTCTCCAAACTGCTGGTCCTAGGACCCCCTAAGTACCATAATACGTTATTCTATGTCATTAATTTTGGGGGTAATTTGTTATATAGCCACAGTAACTGCAATACCTACTTTCTCTTGAGTGAGGCATGAGAAGAAATGAAGAGAGTCAAGTCATTGACTGACCTTACATTTAGTTTGACTAAATATGCATTTAGAACTAGGTGTCAGATATTTTTATTTGATACGTACATTTATTTCTAATTATATTTTAAACAAAACAAAACTAAGTTAAAATCAATGAAAACCACACTATTTGTATTTACATTTCTGTGTGTGTGTGTGTGTGTGTGTGTGTGTACATGTGTGGTTGTTTCCATCTATTCCCTGGTTCATTGGTCCACACTGTATCAAATCTTGGGTCCTTTTGTCTGATCACACGATCCCATATATTCTGGCTGTCATTGTCATAATAAGCCACTCTTGGTCACATGGAGAAGCATTCAGCTGTTCCTTGCATTTGCTCACAGCATGTGGTACTCTCTTAGAAGCTATTCCTAGTGAGTATCTGGCTTGAGACTCTCTCACTGCAATTTTGTACTAATCTCCTCTGTGGTAGCAAAAAAGAATATGTAGGGCTGACCACACTTTTCATCCTTAATATGACATCTGATTTAACATGTCTATATGGAATTATTAAAAAAGTATTTGAAATATTTGAGTTACTCACGCTGAGAAAGGCTAGAATGATGACTCTTAGGATATATATGGAAGAAATGTAGAGAAATCACACTTTTAGTGGGATGTAGTTTTAGAATAGAGCTGTAGAGAGGAATACTGCAACTGTTGATATGTATTTGGAGCAAATTTTACAAAATTTAAAATGTGACTTAGTTTAATTTCATATAACAAATCCCAAATGGGTTTTCTAAAGGATTTTTTTTCTTTTGCCACAAATGGATTTCCCTTTAGAGTGATGTCAGTGGGAAATTTTTTTCAATGAGTCAAGTAGCAACAATAACAAATGTTCTTTTTTAAAATATTAACAGCCTATATGCTAACATTTTTTCCTAAATGTCTTAATATTTTTATGTTGTAGCTGCTGAAATATCTATCAAAGGGACAATAATTCAAATAAGTACAAAACATAAACACACATTTTATGTATTATTGGAATCTGGGTTTGAATGTAAATGTTCTAAACATAACTTATTGGCACAGTGTTGCCATAATTAAAAACAGGCAGAAATGATCTACAATGACCAATTTTCTAAAAACATGATTCTTTTGAAATGATATGTGTTAAATTTTTTACTCAGAGAAACAGTAGAACATTTTACTTAGTATTCAAAACTTTGACCTAAGGTAAAATTAAACCATATTAAAAATGTTGAGAATATCTATTCTATACACATACATGCACATACACACACGGGATTTTGAAGGATGTTCTCAGTGTTTTTTTGCCAATTTTAGACAATGTACCAAGTGACAGAATTCACAGTAGTTTCATAGGAGCTTGACTATGTCTGTGGTTTGCAATGAACACAGATGCATTTATTTTTATACTGGACATTTAAATAAATGCATGCAGTTAATATATTTAAATTTATGATTACATATTCAAACTGTATGAAAGCACAAACTATGTGAAAAAGCTTATCTTACACATTTTTTCATTCAACAAACAACATCTGAACAGAGATTCTCAATCTGAGACTGAGTTATTATTGGACAGATGCTTATTGTTTTCTCCGTTAAGACTGATTTTTCATAGAAATAAGAAAGTACTTTCTAATTTGCCCAACTATTTTGATCTTGTCTTACTTTTCAAAAAGCTTCCTATGAAATGCCTAGTCTTAATTTCTTATTTTTATTCTTAATTTTTATATTTATTGTTGTTGTCTTGTTGTAAAAATTGAGCCATCTTGAAAGATTATGATTTAAGAAAACAGTTAAATATTAGAATAAGTGAATGTATCATCCAACTGTTGCCACCCAAGTGTCTAAGAAAGGAAAACAAATCAGAAACAAGTTACATTACTATTCAATGAGAAGTAATACAAATTTATATCGATTTAATTTAAAATACTTTTATGTAAACAATAAAGTGAGAGATGAAAGAGTAATTTTACAAGCACTGATGACAAATGGTGTTGTAATTAGAAAGAACATGTGTATCAAAGAATGTTCCTTTGCTAGATCATTTTGAATGTGTAAATGACATTGAAACCATGCATCAAATATTGAAAGAAGTAGGATATAATAGCATGAAGGAAAAAGTGAGACTATGTGTATAGAATAATTTTCTTTTCTTTCTTTTTTTTACTATTTATTTATTTGTTTGTCCTGAGGATTTCATTTTAAAAGAGAGGACAGGAAATAAAAAAAGAACTGAATGAGGAGAACTGTATATTTACATTTATGTCAACATATTCAAGTTGATAAATTTGAAAACTATAAAATAATTACTGTGTATTTATCATCTAGTATTCTTTCAGAGAAAAAAAATCAAACTGAGTAATAGGCAGTAAGAAATTTATGGTGGTAATTGACCTTATCCAATTGTGAAAACTGGTTATACAGTCCAATTTAGACTGTTATTCCTGCTTCTTGTGTTGGGGCTGAAGTCAACAGGGCCAGCAATAGGGAAGGAAAGATGATGTGAAGGAGCACAATTGAAATGGGAGCGTTCTCTGACCCACTCGTGGAACTTGCTTGGGCTGCCATGCGCTCAAACCCTTTACTGGAGGGGAGCATGCAGATAGGTAGGATCCAGGGCAAGCACTTTTGGGCTCCAGTCCCACAGTGGCATCTAGGGGTGTGTTACAATTAATGCTCTTTTAGCAGTTGCCATCCGTGGACAGCGAAGTGTTAAACCAGTTCAGTGAGAGTCAAGATGACAGCCTTTTAACACCTTTCCCTCTTGGTACTGAAGTCTTTGTCCAGAGTCCAGGAAGGATCAGGTCACATGGAGTTGAAGGATAGTGAATGTGGGGATTTTACTGAGTGATGGAGGTGGCTATCAGTGGCATGGATGAGGAACTGGAAAGGAGATGGAGTGGGAAGATGATCTTTCCCCGGAGTTGGGATATCCCACAGCCGATTTCCTCTCCAACCCTAGCCAAACTCCTCTGGACGTTCAAATGCTCCTTCTCCTTCTCTGCTGCGCTGCTCTGTCACTCTGCTGCTCTGCCTCTCTGCCGCTCTTGTGTTCATGGAGCTCAGGGTTTCGGATTTTTTATGGCTATGATTGCAGAGTGGTGGGTCAGAGTGGTGTCGGAAAAGGCAAAATTTGGGAGTGAAAACAGGAATTCCTCTTTCCATTTAGGCCCGTGGGTTTCCAGATCTGAAGGTGGGGCCTTTGCTGGGGAACCACTCTCATCTACTCAGCATTTCCTTGCTTCCTGTCCATATCACAATGACAAGCTGGAATTTGGGAGAATGGACAGAAATCCCAAAGATTGAACTGGAACCTGTATGCCTCTGTCTCACCTCTTGCAACTCTGATGATAGGGTAACAGGCAGATCATGCCAGTGCCTTCATCAGTGGAGCTGTATACATACCTGGTCTGGGATTTGTAGAAGGTGATGGAGGAAATGGTGCAGAAGCTAGAACTGCAGGCACAACTGGTGCCTCAGGCAACAGGTTGAGCCAGTATCAGTGGCAGTGCTAAAATGACCCTATATCAATGGTGTTATCAGTTAACCTGTATCAGTGGGGGTGATGTTACCTCCAAGGGGACAAAAATTGGTTTTGCAGGGAGTGGGAAAAAAATTCTTATTAACATGATTCTTGGCCTTCCATGGCTTAATTCTACTTGGCAAAATCTTGTTACTTAGTATTTAATTTCAAAAGGAGGGAAAGGAAATAAGGGGAAAATTTTGAAAAACTTACATGGAAGGCAATGATTTTTAAAAATGTTGAGAAACAGTTCTTCAACCAACCCTTAAATGTAAACCTGGAGATTGCTTTCACTTGTGCTTCCAGATCTCATTCAGATTTGTGCAACAGCCAATTCTAAATTGACGTGGCACAAAATTGCCATATCTGTGCATTAAAAAGTTCAACATTTCTCATGTGTCCATACCATATTGAAAACATCTGATCTTTTGGAACATTAATGATAAATTCATATCTATATGCTGAGCTAGTTGTCTGACATTGGGCAGATTATATAATGTTCCCAATCACAAAATGAGTATTATATTGTTTTCCCCACTGCTGCTGGGAAGTTTAAATGAGTTGCCTCAAGGGAAAGCACGTGATCTAGAGTGACAGCAAGGTGAGTAAATGCTTACAGCTAATACATTACCATGTGCTATATAATACCAAACATAGACCTTCAATATCATTTATGTATTGGTAAGGATGCTGGACATTTGGACATTCCTAAGTTTTTATCATTTAATACAATTTTTTTACTTTACAGTTGTGAAAAGTTATATAAACAGGTGAGGTAATTCACCCTAGCAGGTCAATGGCTAAATTCTAATTATCTCCCATACTTCTAAAGTCTCAATCTAGTTTTTTTTTTTTTCAATTTCATAATCTGCCCCCTATAAGATTATAAATCACTATTTTTTTAAATTAATGTTTTTCTGATTTAGTATGTTGAGAAAATATTTTCATTAGATGTTGGACAAATGGACAAAACACGAGGGGTGGCAGGTCTGGTGCTGAGAATACAAATGTGAAGTCAGAACTGGATTCCTCTGATCCAGGATCACAGCTTGGTAACCCATGACCTGTTCCCAATTACTTCCCCTCTTTAACTTCTGCTCACTTATGTAAAGTATGTTCAAAATAGTGAGATGAGGAAGGTCAATATTTAAGTCAGTGACTGACACAAAGTAAGATCTAAGCAAACGTAGCTATTACTCCTGTTTTTACACCTGTGAAGTTTAAACATCAATGTGCTAATAGCAGCAAAACATACTTGCTTGATGAGAACCTCGGGAGCTCAGTTTTGTCTGAGTCAGTTTAAAGAAGTAATCTTATGCAAAAAGTCATGTCCTCTGTGAATTTCCTGAACTCTAGAGATACAACAGCTAAATTCAGAGAGTCAGTAGTGCAAGACATTTGAAAGCCAGTGGAGCATGAGGCTGGACAAGGTGCATTGTTATGTGAAAGGCTGGCTGCAGTGGATATCAGTTGAGAAATTATTATTTGAGCTGAATGATCCATATGATATTGCATTGCATTATCCTGAGAAGGTCTTGCCAAAATAGATTTTGTTACAGGACTCAGAAAAATTAAAACTACTCACTAGAAGGTGTGGAATATTTATGAGGATAGAATTTAGAATTATTTCACAGTGATCAGATGCTCTATAACTTTCGCTGAAAGTGACTTACTGGATGAAAGACATTTGTCTGTGGATTAGCCCACTCTTGCACTGCTGTAAGCAAATATCTGAGACTAGGTAATCTGTAAAGAAAAGGGGTTTAATTGGCTCACGGTTCCACAGGCTATATATGAAGCATGATGGTGACATCTGCTTGGCTTTTGAGGAAGCCTTAGGAAACCTACAATCATGGTGGAAGGTGAAGAGAGAGCCAGCACTTCACATGGCTAGAGCAGGAGGAAAGAGGGGTAGGAGGTACCACACACTTTTAAATGACCTGGTCTCATGAGCACTCACTCATTATCAGGAGAACAGCACCAAGGGGGAAATCCATCCCCATAAGCCGATCACCTCCCACCAGGCCCAATCTTCAACATTGGGAATTACAGTCTACATGAGATTTGGATTGGGAACGCAGATCCAAATCATATCAGTTTGTTAGTTTTGCTTTAGATTTCTCATGGGCAATCATACTATATTTCTGTATGTTTTACTGTACTCCTTAATGATGCTAATAACTTCTTTTGCTTGCATTAGAACTTTCATTGGATAATGAGAAATAAAAGATTCTGTGCTTCGGCAGTATCTAAATCAAAACTTGTCTTAATTTTTTAAAATGCCAACCTTTCCAATTCCATTCAGTAACTTCTGGTGCCCCAGACATATAAGACTACGTTTAGGAATCTTAATACTTTCTAGAGCTACAAATTATTGTAAGAGGAGTTATGTATTTATATTAATATTCATAACAGTTGTTCATTGGTCTGTTCTCATGCTGCTAATAAAGACATAACAGAGACAGTGATTTATTTATTGGGTTTAATTGACTTACAGTTCCACATGGGTGGGGAGGCCTCATAATCATAGCAGAAGGGAATGAGAAGCAAAAGTCATGTCTCACACGGCTACAGGCAAGAGAGCTTGTGCAGGGGAACTCCCAGTTATAAAACCATCAGATCTTGTGAGACTTAATCACTACCATGAGAACAGCATGGAGGAAACCATGCCTATGATTCAATTATCTCCACCTGGCTCTCCCTTCTTGACACATGGGGATTATTAGAATTCAAGGTGATATTTGGGTGGGGACACAGCCAAACCATATCAAGTTGAATATGAAAACAAAGTGTGGGGAGGTAAATTCAGTTCCTCCAGTGTCATATGGAAAGGGGGCAGAGTTCAAACCTAGCAATGTTTGGCTTCAAACCCCACATATCTGCAACCTTAACACATTAGTCATTCTTAAAATTCTTTCAAACTTAAATAGACTATTCTATTGACTTCCCCTTTTCTGAGTAAGTCTTAGTTCAAAGCTTCCCAGCAGTGTTTTTCCTGCTTAACTTCTCCTTTCCTATAGGCGGTGTTCAAAATTACCCTTAATTATGACTGAGTATATGAATATCACATCTAGAAAATATTAGTGGCCCCTAGAGTGTCAATTCACCACAGATGATCTTGGTTTATGCCTGTTGTCGAAGTGTACTGTGTTTTAGGATTTTTCCTGAATTGTTTTCTGAATTAGGACTTTTGCCAAATTGCTCATTTTTTAAACAATACATTATTATTATTACATTGCTGCATTAAAGTAAACTAAGATGGGCTTGTGAGATATTCACCATGTACTTCCAGCCTTTGCCATATTTTTATTTAGATAGACAGTGGTCATGTTATAGTCGTATAGAGAATAATCTGATTGCTGTCACCAAAATCTATGAAGATATGAATCTATACCTATTAATATTAATTTTAGTTATACTTTTCATTTTGTAGTAAATTCATTTGCCATAAGAAATTAATAAGAAAAAAGTGAATTTTTACAATGCAAGAAAAGTAAGGAAGCTCTGATGATGAAAAATTAACTTGCGCAAAATGAATCTCAACATTTGCAATCCAATACGAGGAGCATAGTGTCCACATGACAACGAGAAGATGAATCTGTTCAAGTATAAGACTCTCCTTCAAAAAATAGTTATTTCAGAAGAATGCGCCTGGAGATGACGATTTAAAACATGCAGCTGTGTAGGCTGTGTTTACTCATCATTTCTGAAGCATGGTATTTCATTTAGTTGAAAGACTGTTCTTCTAAATTAATTTTGTTACTTCTTGATGCTAAATTTTCTTGGTTCGGATAAAAAGTGAAGCTTTAACTATTACTGGGTTGACTTCATTAGCAGAAAAAAAAAATTCTTCGAAAAGAGTTAAATAATGGGGGCTTTATGTCAATGTTACCTGATGTTTCAAAAACATTATCAGTTAATTCCTGTCAGAGGCCATGACAGTCATGGGGAACATTGTTCTTTCCCCTCAAGAGAACCTGCCATAAGGGTCATCGTTGAATCTATACTTCCTCAGATCCACTGTGACATGTATGCTGAAGCCATGTTTCCCCCCAACCTCTCAGCCAATGTCTTAGCATGGCAGTGGTACTAGAGTCAGACAATTTCACCCAATACCAGACAACTCTATCGGGTAATATGTGCTGGAGGATTCCCCAATAGCCTGGATGGGAGTATCTCAGAACTGCATTATACACTTCAGCTCTTTCTTCCCAATCCTTTCACACTTGACTTTCACAGGTGTGGTCTGAAGGTTCTCCCTGCCTTCTCTTAATATTTGCCTTTTGTCCTTCACTGGGGTTTCCCAATAATTCTCTCACACATCTATACTATTTTGGCTTCTGCTTCTCAGAGGACCTAAGCTGACACAGACAAGATATCTACCAATCAAAATAGAAATTGTAGCTGTGAAATAAATATTTTTGTACATTCACAGAATAGCTGAGTTACAACATGTTTGTGGAAAGCTGATTTTTTTTTTTTTTTTTAAACTTCTCCTAATGTAGCAATCTGTGTTTTCTCTGCTAGGTATTCATTATAATTTTAGAATTATTTGAGACCTTGAAATTCTATAATTTTGTTTTAGAATATCTCAGCTTGTTGGAAAAATATTTTGATAGAGTTTCTGTTTTGTTAGGATAAACCTATATCCAGTAGAAAAATGAGATTAAGTTGAGAAGGCCTATAATTTTTCAGTTTCTAAATTCAGTAAAATAGCCAAAGAATTATAAATAATAACTTATTTGACAAATTTTGCCTTGCAAAAACATTTGTCAAAGAATATTACTTTTAATGAAACAAAAAAAGATTTATAGGAGAACACTTGGGCTGAAATATTTATACATTTCCACATACAAATTAGAATAAAGAACATCCTGCATTTAACAAAATTTGCTTTAAGCTTTCTAGATACTTTTATGATCATAACCAATTTAATGAAAAAATTGAACTTGAGATAATACTGAAAATACATATATTTTAAAACTATATAGTAGCACAGTATAAGAATATGATGAATATAGATGATTTTGTAGTATCTTCCTGACTGGTTGTTCTTGCTTATAATGGATTAAACTGGAAATCATGGAATCAAGGTGACTCCCCTTTATTTTCTCCCATCTGGGATATCTTGCCAGATCAATTTTCAGTATGTATTTTAAATCTGTATACACTACAAACATCCTAGTCTAAACTACCATCAAGTTTCACATGGATTCTTGCAGTCAACTCCTAACTGGTTTTCTAGTTTCCAACATATTTACCATTTAACCTAGTTCAACCCAATCCTTCAACAATTGAAAATTTATGGCTGATTGTTTTCATATATTTTCAGTCTTTTTCTTTTTTCTTTTTTTTTTTTTTAATTTGAGACAGAGTCTTACTCTGTCCCCGAGGCTGGAGTGCAATGGTGTGATCTCAGCTCACTGCAAACTCTGCTTCCCAGGTTCAAGTGATTCTCCTGCCTCAGCCTCTAGAGCAGATGGGATTACAGGTGCCCACCACCACATCTGGCTAATTTTCATATTTTTAGAAGAGATGGGTTTTGCCATGTTGGCCAGGCAGGTGTTGAACTCCTGATCTCAAGTGAACTGCCTGCCAAGACCTCCCAAAGTGCTTGGGATTACAGGTGTTAGCCACTGCACCTAGCCTATTTTTAGTCTTCTGCTCCAAATAATCCAATGGCTTCCCATGTCAGTATAAATTCCATAGTGCTTGCAGTGGCCTATAAGACCTTACATTTGAAACTGACCCAATGGCGTCCCATAGACAGTTTATTTGGACATAGAAATTGGCCTTTCTGTTCACTTTCTTAAAGCTTGATACTTACATTTGTTTTACCTGACATCCTTCCTCAGCACCCTTGGGCCTTTCAACCGGGCCTCTCAAAGAAAGTATCAAAAGAACTAAAACTCACCAGATCGTCACATTCAGACAATGAGATGTCAGAACCCTCATTCGTCATGACTGCTTCCTTACCTCTCCTCCCTAGTTCCTGTTTTCCTACACATTATTACATTTCTTTCCTGCTATATAAACCCCTAATTTTAGTCAGTCAGGGAGGGGGATTTGACACTGATCTCCCATGTCCTCAGCTGCAGCACCCAATCAGAGACTTCTTTGACAATAACAGCTGTCTCAGTGATTGGCTTTCTGTGCAGTGAGCAGCAGGTCCTGGACCAAACTCCTGGTGTTTTGGTAACACGTTATCTCCCCACTCCAAATTCCTCACATCGCCTTTTACTGCTCCCTGGCCTCCACGCTCAGTGTGCTACAGTTGCACGGCCTTCTTAATATTCCTCAAATGTGTCAAGCAAACTCTCCTAGGCCTCAAAACCTAGTCCTTCTGTTTAAAATACTATTCTCCCACATAGCTATGTAGCTTCATATTTACCTCGTTAGGGTTTTTAATCAGAGTTCACCACTAGCCACTCAATCTAAAAATCTACCTTTTACTTTGTGTCCCTTTACCCCGCTTTTTTTTTTCCATAAATTTTATCATCGCCTAATGTAAGTATATACGTTTTATGTGCTAATTTTCTAGGCCCCTCTTTGTAAAATGTAAGTTTTAAGAAGGCAGAACTATGTTTTGTTCACTGCTGTGTCACCAGAATTTTGATTAGTGTGTGTCCAGAGTAGGAATTTGATCAATATTAATTGAACTGAGTGACTGAATAATAGTTCTCATCGTGTACTCCAAGGACTTCCTTCAGTTTCCCTCCATTGTAGTTGTCCTTTATGCCTTCATCAGAATCTTATGAATTTAAACAGGTATTGAGAGAAAATTTTCATGTGTTTCTTGCTTTCCTGCACGTCTTCTGAGCAGAGTCACTGATTACCTTTGTTCTAGATTAGGTGTTGAAGAATATTTATAAACAGCCTTGGAAGATGGAAGTCATGTCCCTGTTGGAGACAGAGAAAATTTGTTTCCTGACAGAATAATAAAGATATATTATCTTTGGGGAAAATACGGGCAAAACCTCTGTCCGTGATCAACAATTGGGGCTCCTTAAACTCCGAGCTTCTCACCTTTAACACAAACCAATGAAGGTGCAGCATCACCTGGCCCTTTTCGTGTTGTTCTGTGGATATTGTGGTTTGGAGAACTGGTGCAAATGTCGGTGCTCTGATTACGGTTGTTGATGTGAGTAATAAAGTCCTTTGTATATGAAGGAGTCTTCTGGCTTACATGAAACATTTGCATGCTAACTTGTTAGCTTGCAAATATGGTTGTGTACAGCGTAACAACGTTTCGGCCAACAGCGGACCACATATACAAAGGCGGTCCATAAGATTGTAATGGAGCTGAAAAACTCTTGTAGCCTAGGGACTCTGTAGCACAATGCATTACTCATGTGTTTGTGGTGATATTGGTGTAAAAAAACCTACTGCACTGCCAGTCATATTAATGTATGGCACATACAATTATGCACAGTACATAATGCTGAATAATGATAATAAACAACTATGTTACCAGTTTATGTAGTTACAATATTATACTTTTTTATCAGTATTTTAGAATGTACTCTCTCTACTTATTAAAAAACCTGTAAAACAGTCTCCTTCATCAGGAGGTATTCCAGAAGAGCCATTGCTGTCACAGGAGATGACGGCTCCATGCATGTTATTACTCCTGAAGAACTCCCAATGGGACAAGGGGTGGAGGTAAACGACAGTGATATCGATGATCCTGACTTTGTGTAGGCCTAGGCTAATGTGTATGTTTTTGTCTTTGTTTTCAACAAAATTTTTTAGTTTAAAAAATGAAAAATAGAAAACAGATTACCGATTAAAGGTATAAATAAATACAATATATTTGTACATCTGAACAATTTTTTAAAGCTAAGTGTTATTACAAGAATCAAAAAGTTAAAAAATTGTTTGTAAAATAAAGATGTTACCACATGCTAAGGTTAATATTGTTATTGAAGGAATTTCTTTTACAATAAAGGTAGTATAGCCTAAGTGTACAGTGTTTATAAAGTCTATAGTCATATATAGTAATTTCCTAAGGCTTCATAGTCACTCACCACTCACTCACTGACTCGCCCCAGAGCAAATTCCAGCCCCACAAGTTTTGTTCATGGGAAGTGCCCTATACAGCAGTATCATTTTTTATCTTTTATATCATGTTTTTACTGTACCTTTTTTTGTATAGATACACAAATACTTTTCATTGTATTACAATTGCCTACATCATCCAGTATAGTAAAATGCTGTACAGGTTTGTAGTCTAAGAGCAATAGGCTATCCCAAATCGCCTAGGTACGTACTAGGCTGTACCATCTAGATTGTATAAGTAAACTCTATGATGTTTATGCAATGATAAAATCACTAAATGACTCATTTCTCAGAATGTATCCCCCTCATTAAACTACAAATTAATTCAGATTAAAATCTCAGACCCTGCCACTTCTTGAAAATACGCTAGGGTCATTATTAGCTGCAATTTTTTTACATTTTAGAACAAATACGATTGTATCCTTAATTATTTACATCTATCTAGAACAAACACATTCTGAGTACCAATCGTTGCAATCTAAGTACTTGGCTAGGACCTCTCAGGAAATACAAAATTGAGCAATACACAATCTATTCCTCAGAGGTTAACATATGTTATAAACAGATATATGTACACAAATAAATGATACAAAATGGTTATAAACAATAGGAAGATTAGGGCTGACGAAGGGACAAGAGGAATCCTTGAGGACAAAAAACTAAGGTGGGCCTGCAAGAATGAATTCAATGTTATCAGAACAAGTAAGGGAAAGGGAGAGATATTCCAGTACACTGACAATGGAATTGGATAATAGTCAACAGTTTTGTTTTACTACAGCCTGGTGTGCATGCCAAGGATCCCTGAGAATCTATAAAAGGGTAGAATCAAAGAATAATACACTTTAAAATGAGAAGTCAGAGTTACATTGTGATTGATTCTACAGGATATTTATAGAGTTAGGAATGAATACTAGAAATTCATGAAATAGTATATGTGTGTTTGTGTGTGTATGTATGTATATGTATGACTTTTCTCCAAAAATGTGTTTTCTCTTTTGTTTTTAAATGGAGATGAAAAAATCATCTGTTTTATTGAGGTCTTTTGGGAGAAGAGAGAAAAACTAAAGGCAGCTGTGTTTTGCAACAATTTACATAAAAAGTGATAAGAACTCAGATTCAAGAAATATCTTAGTTGCAGAGTAAGGCACCTGTGGTTAATAATTCGATCTCAAAATATGAAGAAAAAGAAAATTTGAAGATAATTGGAAGCTTTCAACAAGAACATGAAAGGTTTCTCAGGACATCAACATGGAAGTTTATAATAAGAGCAGTATATATATATTTTTTGACAGTCTTGCTCTGTCGCCCAGGCTGGAGTGCGCGTGATCTTGGCTTACTGCAACCTCCGCCTCCCAGGTTCAAGCGATTCTCCTGCCTCTGTCTCCCGAGTAGCTGGGACTACAGGCGCCGCCACCACACCTGCCAATTTTTTTGTATTTTTAGTAGAGATGGAGTTTCACTGTTAGCCAGGATGGTCTTGATCTCCTGACCTCATGATCCGCCCTCCTCATCCTCCCAAAGTGCTGGGATTACAGGCGTGAGCCACCGCGCCCGCCAAGAGCAGCATGTTTTTAAAGAGAAGGTAATGAGCTTACTGATGGACCTACGGAATTACAGGTGTTGCCAAGGATCAAGGGAGCAGTACTGAGTAGACCTTTACGAATGGGATTCTGGAGCTCAGATGAAAGTTGGGAGTTATGCATATAAACTATAAAATTGAGTTATTGTTAGCTATTCATTTCATTTTTATTTCTTCCTAATAATTATTTTTGTATTTTAATTTTTGACTTAAAAATATAACTTGGGGGTACAAGTACAGCTTGCTCACATATATTGCGTAGTTTGAAGTCAAAGCTTTTAGTGTATCCCAAAAGGTAGTTTTTCAACTCTTATCCTCCTTCCACCTTCTCACCTTTTGTAGTCTTCACCATCTATTTTTCTACTCTGTATGTCCGTGTGTACCTATTATTTAGTTCCCACTTACAAGTGAGAACTTGAGACATTTTCCTTTCTGTTTCCAAATTATTCAACTTAGGATAACAGCTCCAGTTCCATCTATGTTGCTGCAAAATACATTATTATTATTATTTTTTTTTTACAGCAGAGTAGTAATTTATATTGTGTGTGTGTGTGTGTATATATATACACACATATATATACATATACATATATATACACACACACACACATATAGATGTAGTATGTGTGTATATGCAGAGTGTGTATGTATAGATGCTTATACAGAGATGCAGGGTGTATGTGTATATATTTATACACACAAAATACTACTCACATGTATATATACACACACACATATATACACATGTAATGTGTATGTATATACACACACACACACAAACATTCTCTTTGTTCAATCATCCACTGATGGACAGGTTGATTGCACACATATATACACATGTAATGTGTATGTATACACACACACACACACACACACACATTTTCTTTGTTCAATCATCCACTGATGGACAGGTTGATTGCATATCATCGCTAATGTAAATAGAGCTGTGAGAAACACACAATTGCATGTATCTTTTTGATGTAATCATTTCTTTCTGTTTGTGCATGTGCTCAATAGTGGGGTTGCTGGATTGAATGGTAGTTCTATTTTTGATTCTTTGAGAAATCTTCATACTGTTTTCCATAAAGGCTTTACTATAATTTACATTCCCACCAATGGTGTGTAAGTATTCCCTTTTCTCTACATCCTCGCCGACATCAGTTGTTTTTCAACTTTTTAGTAATAGCCATTCTGACTGGTGTGAGATGGTATCTCATTATGGTTTTAATTTTCATTTCTCTGATGATTAGTGATATTAGTATTTTTAATATTTTTTTGGCCACTTGTATGTCTTCTTTTAAAAAACTGTCTGTTCGTGTCCTTTGTCCACTTTTTAATGGGCAAAGTTGTTTGACTTCCTTGAAAATTCTGGATATTAGCCCTTTGTTGGATGCATCATTTGCAAATATTTTTTCCAATTTCATAGGTTGTTTTCTCTGTTGATTGTTTTGTTTTTCCTAGGTTTTCTTCTAGGGTTTTCAAAGTTTCAGGTCTTAAGTTTAAGCCTTTAATTCCATCTTGTGTTAATTTTTGTACGTGGTGAGAGCTCGAGGTCAGTAGTTTTAAATGTCTGGAGTTAAATGTTTTGAACTGTCATTTAAAAATCTATGTGCTTTTATATTATAGCTAAACATTGTAGCCTTTGTGTGTGTTTGCCATTTCTAAATTTCCAGTATGATAAAATACCAACAATTTAACTTCCTGCAAACTAATATATTTGGATAATTTTTCAAAGTTTTCTTTGCAAGTGTACATAATCAGTTGAATATTTGTTCTATGGTATTTGCAAATAGTGTTTATGTCTCTTCATCATAATATTTATATACTTATTTTATTCAAATATGTATATAGATTCAAATCTACTATATAAGACTTCTGTGTAAACATCATATATTAAACACAAACATTTAATTTACTCAATTCTAACTGTCCAGCAAAGAGATTTATTTTACATTATTGACCCAGAAGAAAGGATATGTAGACTGCAAGAAAAAGTGGTGGCTAATGAGAACTTCCAACTGGACAGTAGTAAATAGGAGTGAGAGATTGGAAAAGCCAAGACACAAAACCATTTGTGTTGTAGAGTTGAGGAAAGGCTCTAAAATCAAAAGCATGAGATTCCTCTTGTGGCTGGTGGATGATTGAAGTGAGGAAAGAGAAGCACTGCTGGAATTGAAGAATTGATTAAAGCAATACATGAGAAATCAGTTGGGCTTTGGATGCCCATCACCACACAACACAGCCAGGAAATTATTCTCTCCTCAATGTGAGAGGATACATGGCATTTACTCTCTGAAGATGTTGAATCAGAGGGCCTGGGAATTAAGTGACAGGAGGCTGAGTTTGTAGGGATGTCTTATGCCTTACTGAAACTGATAGAATAAGTGGAAATCTGCTTGATGAAAAGTGAGATCACATATTTTCTCCTTTAGACTCTGAGATCACCAGCATTTCCCAGGCAATCAGTTTCACTCATGCACATGAAAAGGCAATCATGTCTCTGGAGCCTCCTTGTCATATGGGAAGGGCCATTCAGAGATCACCAGAAACTTTGAGGAAAATATCTAAAAATAAAATAATAAGACATATTGATTTTTATACATTTATAATTTTTTTCCTACTTAATTTGTCAGATTCTGGGAATGATGTCTCAAAACTTCTAAGAGAAAATTGATGGACTGTTAAAATATTTTTGTATATGCTTGTGAATTCAATTAATTCTTAATATTTTTTTCCAGTTATCTGTTTTATACTATGTTTATTATCTGATCAAGATTGACAATATTGTGAAAAAAAACAAGTAGTGATCTGCCTTAAATTAATTTAATGCATTTGGATGAAATACAGAGATGATCATACTTTGCTATTTTACTCTTCAATTACAGATATAATAAACAAAATTAAATGAATATAATATACAAAACAAACACGAAGCAAAAGAAGGTAGTTGCTATTTATTTGCTGACTGACTTACTTGGTTTCCCAAAAAATGGAGGACTACTGGTCGGGCGCAGTGGCTCATGCCTGTAATCCCAGCATTTTGGGAGGCCAAGGTGGGAGGATCACCTGAGGTCAGGGGTTTGAGACCAGCCTGCCCAACATGGTGAAACCCCGTCTCTACTAAAAATACCAAAAATTAGCCAGGCGTAGTGGTGGGCACCTGTAATCCCAACTACTCAAGAGGCTAAGATAGGAGAATTGCTTGAACCCAGGAGGCAGAGGTTGCAGTGAGCTGAGATCATGCCATTGCACTCCAGCTTGGGCAACAAGAGCAAAACTCCGTCTCTAAAGAAAGAAAGAAAAAGAAAAAGAAATGGAGGACTAATTTAGAATAAAATTACAGAAGTGAGAATAAAGCAGAATTTTAGTGTTAATGGTACAAGATAGTTATTTTAAAATTGCGCTAATTTTAGACACATTTTACTACATTTATTTATTTTGCATTACAAAAATCTTTAGCCCCAATTTGTTTTCAAAATTTGATCTCATTTATGAAGATGAGTACAGTCCACTTAATATTTAAATAGCCTACTGTATAGCTTTGTAATAGGAAAATATATCATCTATGTTTTACACCAAGGCTTATTCTATTTTAAAGTAAGTCTGTTTTTATAAAGGTGATATGATATGTATATATTTTTAAATTAACACACTTTATTTTTTGAAGTCATTTTAGATTACAGAAGAACTCAGTTGAAAGCACAGAGTTGTTACATACCTCTGCACCATCTTCTGCTCCCGCCTCCAGTTTTTCCTATTAACATCTGAATGAGAGTTGTACGTTTGTGTAATTGATGAAACAACATTGATACATTAGTATTAACTAACATCCATAGTTTACATAAGGTTCAGTCTTTGTGTTATAATTTCTATAGATTTTGACAAACCTATAATGACAGGTATCCTCCATCATAGTATCATACACAATAGTTTCACTGCCCTACAAATGGTCTGTGTTCCACCTGTTTATTCCTTCTTCCCTGTCAAACCCTTGATCTTTTTTGGATCTTCCTAGTTTTGCCTTTTACGGAACATCGTTTACTTAGAATCATACATTATGTAGTCTCTTCAGATTGGCCTATTTCACACAGCAATATGCATTTAAAGTTCCTATGTATTATTTCGTGGCTTGATAGTTCCTTTCTTTTTTTTTTTGGCAACTTTTATTCTAGATACTGGAAGTACATTTGCAGGTTTGTTACGTGGGTATATTGCACCCAGGTAGTGAGCATAGTACCCAATAGGTAGTTTTTCATTCCACACCCCCTTTCCTTCCTCCCTGTTCTAGTAGTTCTCAATGTCTATTGTTGCCATCATTATATCTATGTATGCTCAATATTTAGCTCCCAGTTATAAGTGAGACATGTGCTATTTGGTTTTATTGCTGCTGAATTAATTAACTTAGGTTTATGCCTACAGCTACAAACATGTTGATGCAAAGGACATGATTTCTGTCTTTTTATATATATATATATATTTACAGTAGCATAGTATTCCAGGGTGTATGTTTTCTTTATCCAGTTTTCCATTTACCATCCACATTTTCTTTATCCAGTTTACCACTGATGAGTACCTAGGTTGATGACATATCTTTACTGTTGTGACTAGTATGATGGTAAACATATGAGTACATCTGTCTTTTTGGTATTCTGATCTGCTTTCCTTTGGGTATTATACTGGGTAATGTGGTTGCTGGTCAAATGGTAGCACTGTTTTAAGTTCTTTGCAAAATATCCAAACTACTTTCCACAGTGGCTGAATAAATTTACATTCCCCCAAGAGTGTATAAGGGTTCTCTGTTCTCTGCATCCTTGTCAGCATCTGTTGTTTTTTGACTTTTTAGTAGGAGCCATTCTGACTGGTGTGAGTTTATATCTCATCCTGGGTTATAATTTGCATTTTTCTGATAATTACTGATGATGAACACTTGTTTAAATATTTGTTGACTACTTCTGTTTCTTCTTTTGAAAAGTGTGTGTTCATGTCCTTTTCCCATTTATTAATGGGATTATTTGGCTTTTGCTTGTTGAGTTGTTTGAGTTCCTGATAGATTCTGGATATTAGCCCTTAGTCAGATGCATAGTTTGCAAATGTTTTCTCCCATTCTGTGGGTTGTCCACACACTCTATTGATAGCTTCTTTCACTGTGCACAAGCTCTTTAGTTTGATTAGGTCACATTTGTCAATTTTTGCTTTTGTTGCAATTGTTTTAGGGGATTTAGCCAAAAATTTTTGCCAAGGCTGATGATGAAAATGGTATTTCCTAGGTTTTCTCCTGGAAAGGTGATAGTTTGAATTATTACATTTAAATCTTAAATTCATCTTAATTTTTGTATATGGTGAAAGGTAAGGGTCCAGTTTCCTTCTTTTACGTATGACTAGCCAGTTATCACAGCAACATTTATTGAACAGGGAGTCCTTTACTCATTGCTTGTATTTGTTGGCCTTGCTGGAGTTCAGATGGCTGTATGTGTGCAGCTTTATTTCTGAGTTTTCTATTCTGTTCCATTTTCCTATGTGTCTATCTTTGTACCAGTGCCATGCTGTTTTCATGACTATATCCTTGGAGTTTAGTTTGAAGTCAGGTAGTGTGATGACTCCACTTTGTTCTTTTTGCTTAGGATTGCCTTGTCTTTTCAGGTTATTTTTCCTTCCATGTGAATTTTAGAATAGCTTTTTTCTAACTCTATGAAGAATGACATTGGTAAATAGATAGGAACAACATTGAATCTGTAAATTGCTTGGAGAGATATAGCTATTTTAATGATTTGATTCTTCCAATCCATGATTATGGAATGTTTTTCCATTTATTTGTGTCATCTCTGATTTATTTAAGCAATGTTTTGTAGTTTTCCTTATAGAGATCTTTCATCTCTTTGGTTAGCTGAATTTCTAGGTATTTCATTTTCTTTGTGGCTGTTGTAATTGGGATTTCATTATTGATTTTACTCTCAATCTGGACATTATTGGTGTATAGAGATGCTACTAATTTTTGTATGTTGATTTTGTATTGTGAAACTTTTACTAAAGTCATTTGTCAGTTGTAGTAGGCTTTTGATGGAGTCTTTAGAGTTTTCTAGGTATAAAATAATATCATCATAGAGGGACAGTCAGACTTCTATTGGAATGTTTTCTTTCTTTTCTCTTGCATGGTTGCTTTGACTACAACTTCAAGAACTATGTTGAACAGGAGTGGTGAGAGTGAGCATCCTTGTCTTATTCTATTTCCTAACAGAAATGGTTCCAACTTTTGCCTGTTCAGTATGTTGTTGACTGTTGGAGTTTTAGAGATGGCTTTTATTATTTTGAGGTATGATCCTTCAGTGCTAGTTTATAGGGGGTTTTATCATGAATGGATGCAGGATTTTATCAAGATAATTTTCTGCATATATTGTGATGATCATGTGGTTCTTATTTTTAATTCTGTTGATGTGGTGAATCACATTTTATTGATTTGCATATGTTGAACCAGCCTTGCATTCCAGGAATAAAGTCTACTTGATTGTGGTGTGCTAAATTTTTGCTAGATTTAGTGTTGCTATATTTAGTTTGCTAGTATTTTGTTGAGTATTTTTACATCTAGGTTCATTAGGGATATTCACCTGAAGTTTTCATTTTTCATTGTGTGTCTGTCAGATTTGGCTTATTAGGCAGACACTGGCTTCATAGAATGAGTTAGGAGGAGCCCTTCCTCCTGAATTTTTTGGAATACTTTCAGTAAGATTGGTACCAGATCTTCTTTGCACATCTGGTAAAATTCACCTGTGAATCATCTGCTCCAGGGCTTTTCTGGTTGATAGATTTTTTTTATATATCAGATTCAATTTCACATCTCAATATTGGTCTATTCAGGGTTTCAGTCTCTTTCTGATTCAATCTGGGAAGATTGTATATTTCTGAGAATTTATCAGTTTACTCTAGATTTTCTAATTTATGTACATAGAGTTGCTCATAGTATTCTCTGAGGATCTTTTTTATTCCTGTGGGATCAGCTGTAATGTCATCTTTATCATTTCTGGTTGTACTTATTTGGATCTTTTCTTTTTTTCTTTATTAATTTAGCTAGCCATTTATCAAACTTTTTTGTTTTTAAAGAATTTACTCTTGGTTTCTTTGATTTTTGTATGAATTTTTTTGCATCTCAATTTTATTCACTTCTCTAATTTTAGTCATTACTTTCTTTGACTAGCTTTTAGGTTGATTTGTTATTTTTTCCTAATTCTTTTAGGTTCAGAGTTAGATTAATTTGAAATCTTTCTAAGTTCTCAATGAAGACATTTGCCACTATAAACTTTACTCTTTACACTGCTTTACCTGAATCCCAGAGATTTTGGTAAGTTATGTCTCTGTTTTTATCTATTTCAAAGAATTTTTTTTTTTGCCTTAATGTCAGTATTTGCCCAGGAATTATTCCAGGAGTCAGTTTAATTTCTGTGTGTGCTTTTGAGAGATCTTGATATTGATTTCTATTTTTATTGCACTGCTGTCCAAGAGTGTGCTTGGAATACTTTTGAATTCTTTGCATTTATATAGTTGCTTTATCACGGAACATGCGGTCAATTTTAGATTATGTTCTATGTGTAGATGAGAAGAATGTATATTTGGTGGTTGATGGGTAGAGTGTTCTATAGGTGTCTATTAGGTTTAATTGGTAAAGTGTAAAGTTAAAATCCAGAGTTTGTTGGTTTTGTCCTCAATGATCTGTCTAATGCTGTCAGTGATGTGTTGAAGTCCTCTACTATTATTGTGCAGCTAAGACTTTTCCTAGTTCAAAAGCACTTGCTTTATAAATCTAGGTGCTCCAATGTTGGATTCATATAAATTTAGGATAGACAGTTAAGTCCTCTTGTTGGATTGAACTCTTTATCATTATGCAATGTCCTTCTTTCTCCTTCTTGTTATAGGTTTAAAATCTGTTTTCTCTGATATAAAAATACAGATTCCTGCTATTTTTTGTTTGTTTTCTATTTGCATGACAGATCTGACTCCATCCCATTGCTTTGAACCTGTTGGTGTTGCTACATGTTAGTTGGGTCTTTTGCAGCCAGCAGACAGTTGGGTCTTGTCTTTTTATCCATGTTGTCACTTTATGTCTTTTAAAAGGGACATTTAGTCCATTTACATTCAGGGTTAGTATTGATATTGATATGTGAGATTTTTGATCCTGTTGCTATGTTGTTAGCTGGTTGTTATGGATTCAATTGTGTAATTGCTTTATAGTTCCTGTGGGCTATGTGCTTAAGTGCGTTTTTGTGGTAGCAAATGTCAGTCTTTTGTTTCCATGTTTAGCATTCCCTTAAGGGCTTCTTGTAAGTCTGGTCTAGTTGATATGCATTCCCTCAATGTTTGCTTGTGTGATAAAGGTTTTATTTCTGTTTCCCTTATGAACTATAGTTTGACAGAATATGAAATTCTTGGTTGGAATTTCTTTTTCTTTAAGGATGCTGAAACTAGGCCCCCAGTTTATTCTGGCTTGGTTAGGTTTCTGCTGAGAGGTCTGCTGCTAGTCTGATGGGGTTGCCTCTGTACGTGACTTGCCCCTTCTCTGCAGCTGCCTTTAAGACTTCTTCTTTTGCACTGACCTAGGTGAATTTGACGACTGTGTGCTTTGGGAATCATCTGGAATTGGATCTACTCAGGGTTCTCTGCATTTCTTGAATTTGTACATCAACTGCTCCTTTGAGATTAGCGAAACTATAGTAGACTATTCTATCAAATATATTTCCCAAGTTGTTTATTCTGTCACTCCTCTCTCAGGTGTGCTGATGAGTCAGATTGTTTTTCTCGTTATATAATCTCACATTTCTCAGGGGTTTTGTTTATTTTTTTAAAGTTCTTTTTTCTTTATTTTTGTCTGAGTTTATTTGAAGAATTGGTCTTTGAGCTCAGAGATTCTTTCCTCAATTTGGTCTATTCTGCTGTTAATACTTCCAATTATATTATGAAATTCTTGTGAATTTTTTAACTCTAGAAGTTCAGTTTGGTTCTTTTTTAAAGTGGCTGTTTTATCTTCCAGCTCTTGAATTGTTTTATGGAATTCTTTGGATCCCTTGGATTGGATTTCAACGTTCCTCTGAATCTCAATGAGTTTTCTTGCTATCCAAATTCTTTATTCTATGTCCGTCATTTTTTTTCATTTCTAAGTGACTAAGAACCATTGCTGGGGAGCTAGTTGATTTGTTTGGATGTAAGAGTGCACTCTGGCTTTTCAAATTGTTAGAGTTCTTGCTATAGTTCTTTCTCATATGGGAAGATTAGTGTTTCATTAACTATGGTGTAATTTGAATATAGTCAGTTGGATTCATTTCTGGATGTTTTCAGAGGGCCAAGGCTCTGTGCAGGATCTTTATTTTTGGCTAGAATATTGCCCTTGGTTTCACAGCAGGACAAAGTAGCAAAGTACTTTTGGTGGTCTACTTTGGGCTGCAATCTAGTAGATAGCACTTAAGAGTAATAGTCAGAAGATAGGCTCTTACTCAGCCATGTGGCTCCTTTTTATTTCCTCATTTTTGTAGCCATTCTTTATGATGCAGTAAGAGAGGTGACCCCTCCACCAGGTTTTCTCCTGAGACTTGAGGGTGCCCCTTTTGATCAGTGGCACTGAGCCCTCATTTTTTTTAAATTAGGTGTTCTGGGTTTCATGGCTCCCTCAGGCAGTGGCCATGGCACTGAGACAGGCCACACTTTTTCTAGGCTGGCCCTGTGGAGGGACGCAGGCCCTGTCTCCACAGCAGCCCAGGAACCCACACGACTCACCCCTCTCAGTGCTCTGAGAGCCTGGGCTCTTCTGTTTAAGTGATATCCACAGATTTTGGCTTAACACTCCTAAGCAACTTACTGCAGCCCTGGGTAAAGCTCCAGCTTTTTGTTCCTTTCCCGGCTCAGGAGCACCAAGGGTGGGGACCTTAGCAGTGGCCCTGTCATTGTCTCTGGGAGCTCCACCTCAGAGAAACAGAGACCCTGCCCGTGAAAATGATCATCCAGGGTCGGGTGACTGCTATTATAACAAACATGCTTCATTTTTTCAGTGGCTTAAAAACTAAAGTTTTGTTTTGCCTCTGACAGTATAATGTGGATGTTTTTGGCCTGTGTGTGTTTTTTTGGGTGGGGGTTACTTTTTTTTTTTTTAAGATGGAGTCTCGCTTTGTCACCCAGGATAGAGTGCAGTGGCACGCTCTCAGCTCACTGCAGCCTCTGCCTCCCAGGTTCAAGTGATTCTCCTGCCTCAGCCTCCCGAGTAGCTGGGAATACAGGCACATGCTACTGCACCTAGCTAATTTTTGTATTTTTAGTAGAGATGGGGTTTCACCATCTTGGCCAGGCTGGTCTGGAACTCCTGACCTTGTGATCCACCCACCTCGGCCTCCCAAAGTGCTGGGATTACAGGCTTGAGCCACCGCGCCCGGCCAGATGGTGGGGGTTACTTTTCACACAGTCATTTATGGAGCCAGTCTAATTGAGAACCTGCAAATAATATGTGGGTTCCATGGTTTCCCCGGCATTGACATCCGACTGGCTGATGGGGCAAGAAAAAAAAAAAAAAGGATGAAGAAGGTGCACTCACTTCTTAAGCACATTGCCCAAGAAAGCCAATGTATCACTTCTATTAACTTTTCTCTGATGCAAACCAGCTGCTGTGCTCCAAGTTTTATGCAAAGAGAACAGGAAATATGGTGACTCTTTAGGCAGCCACTTTCCTATAACAAGTCTGCTCTGCAAAAGTGAAAAATGAATTATTAGTGGAAAGTTAGTCATCTCTGCCATGTGAGATATGAGGAAATAAAACAGTTGTCAAATATGGTGTCAGCAGTAGGAGGTCTGTTTACTGTTTGTTGGTACACTGAGTGGGCTGGGAACACTAAAGTCACAGGCAAGAGTACATTTGATATGCTAATTTGAGACATCTATTAGGCGTTAAGTCAGACATCAAACACGGAGTTAGAGGAGAGATGTTATTTAAGGTGTGCATTTGGGAGTAATTAGAATAGAAGATATATTAAGTCATAAAACTGTATCAACTAATTTAGGAAGTACATATGAATAAGAAAGAGAAACAAGTCCAAGTATTTTTCCATTGCCAAAAGTTTACTTGCATTCTCATTTTATACACAGTAAAATTATGGCATGAAGTTAAATGAATTAGAAAAGAATCGGAATTAGAAAGAATTAGAAAGAAAAGCTGTGTCAGTCATTATCCAATATCCTTTCTGTATCCCTTCTAGAAATGGTTGCAGACTCAAATAAATGACTATAAGAAGAAACTAGTTTCCCCAAGTAACCTATTTGAGATAGACATTTTAAACGTTTTTTTCTTTTTTTCCTAGCAGGGTTTCCATATTCTAATTTTTATTCTTTGGGTAGTTTCTTTCTTTGTTGTTGTTCAAACTCAATAACGGACACTTCTTAGCTCTAGGAAACTGCTCTGTTTTACTTTTCATTGAATCTGGAACTTTGCAAGTTTGAAAGCCACTGACTTTTTTCATTGCAGTGTTTTGAGAAGAGATTGCAAAGTAGTGTTTGTCAGAATGTTTTGCCTTGCTCTGGAAGGATGGCATACACTATCCATGTGAAGTCACAGACACCGCCTCTAAACACACTGTGTTTCTCCTGTCAATTGCTTCAAAACAGGATATATGGCTTTCCGTGACAAATTGGAGCTTCCTAAACATACCATGTACACATTTGCCTCTCTTCCCAAGTTTGATGACCAAGTAACCCTAAAATTTAATACAGTGGATATTTTTCTAGATTTTGAAATTCTAAATTTTATAAAATAATTTGTTAATTTGTAAAATGAAAGTAGTGTTTTTAAAATAAATATGGTGCTCTACTCAAATTACAAAATGCCATATAGTTATGCTTGTTGTGTATAAAAATTCCTCAAGTTTGCTATGCTTATTCACCGCAAGTTTTTCTGTACTCATTACTCAGATAATTGTGTTTCTAGCTTCTTTTCACTCAGTAAGTTTACACTGAAGAAGTAGGATTCTGATTGTTGGGATAGATAAGAGGCCATTTTGCAGGTATCTGAAGTGTTTAGTCAGTTACTGAGATCTATAAATCCGATGTCAGAAGATGAAAAAAAATTATGAATATTACTTGCTAAAATAATTGACAGCTAATAGTACTTACAATAGAAGCAGAGAATAAAGCTCAATTTCAAAAGCAGTCTATTCAGCCTCATTTTCATAGTGGTTTCACCCACTCCTTCTTTTTCCCCTAAGCACAGCTGCAAGTTTAAGTAGGCAAGCAAACTGTAATCTGCCACTTAGAGTGGCTGCTGAATCACCGTTGTGCCCAATTTTCCTGTTTAACTTTTTTTCTTCCTTGATTCACTGTGGTTCTTTCCTCCCCTAAATGTTCATAATGACAACATGACAGTTCAGATCTTTTCAATGTCAGAGACTAGCTACACAACACAGTCACTCTCACAAAGCAAAGTGGCCAAAGTATTATAATGCTAGCACATTTAATTTTGCCCTATCTTATTTGTGTTAAAATTAACCACAGACATATTACAGTGCTACATTGTGAATCTAAATTTCAACTTTAAATACAGTTGGTTTACTGATAATTTTCTGAAGGGGATATCTGTGTGTGTGTGTGTGTGTGTGGTGTTTGTATGTATAAGGGAGAGACAATTTGTAAGATTGAAAAGTTGTGATATTTTATTTTCTTTTCATTATAAAAAAAGAAAAGAATCTCAAAGCAAAAAGCACTCACTCATAATGAGGAATTTGACGTTCCAGGAAAATAACGAAGAATGTTCCATTAATTCTTAGTATAAATAGTAGCTCTAACTCATTTTTCACCTCCTTTCTCATACTTGCAAAACTGAAATATGTTCAGTACTTTAACTTACAATATGTCAATCCTGAAAGTGGAAAATAAACAAGTACTACGATAAATATACCTCCTATAGAGGCTATATGACATTTTTAACTTTATAACATTTTTTAAAAGAGATCAAGTTTTAATGTTATAGAAGGATACATGTTAAATGATATAAGGGGAGGATAGGACCATCACAATGGTTTAGTATATTGACCAGGAATTTCCTTTTGTTTGTGTACATGAAGTGTGTGCGTATGTGTATGTGTGAAAGAGAGAGAAAGACAGATTGGTGGGGGGCAGAGAAATAATTTTCTGCTTTCCTTAATTACCAAATAAACTTTGCTTTTTGTCTTATCATAATAGCATGCAATATTGCAATTTAAATTAGATTAATATCTGTTTTCATATTAGATCTTGCAATGAATTCAACTCTAATAGTTATCTCTTTCCTTTTTGTTCTAACATCAATTTCTAAATTGTTTTTCTCAAATGTTTTCCCATTATTTGCTACATTTGTGTTAAGATGTCTATAACAAAAATTTCAGAACTACATATTAAAGACCACGACTAAATTCTTTTGTTCAGTATCTCTCAAACATGAAGGTGCAGACTAGGTGCTTGGGAACCTTATTGAAATGAAGATCCTAATTCAGGTAATTGGAGGTGGTGCCTATGATTTTAAGTTTATCCTAGTTATATTGATGCTTACAGTACATGGAGAAACTGAGTAGAAAGGCTTTATTTTAAATCAATAATAATTTAATAACAAAAATAATTTTATGCATATTGTATCTCCAGGGAAAATAATAGTTAACATGGAAAATTAATAATTAGGTGTACAAGACTACCAAATTTATTGAATATTGTTTAGGTAGATCATTCAGTTCCGTTACTCTATTAATACTGTGTTCTGTATTGTGTAATTATGTATTACAGAATATTCTGTAATACAGAATAATACTGTATTCTGAAATTCTGTAACTGTATTGTGAGACATTTGTCTAACATTGACTTCTCATTGGCTGATTCAATATCTGTTGACTTATGATAAATTGTAAGGTTTGCAGATCATTGAATATGTCTGAAAGTTCTTTGAGAAGCATATTAGGAAACAGTTGAAGTGTTTTTAAACTGTTATACAGTCTTTTGGCATGCCAATGAATTGAACTAGAAAACTCGTTTGCATCTTAAAGCCACAAATCATAAACTGTGAATGAAAAACCAACCATGAGGGAAAAAAATTGGTATGTCCTGTTATAAATTAGTATGAAAGTCTGCATTTTGTCTAGTGATAAACACCACTCACTACAGATACTTCAGGTTAGACCAGATCTAGTCTGAAAGCTTAGCAGATGGCACTCTAATGGGGGATTCTGGGGAGACGATTAGCTATAAGGACACACATGTATCAGCTATCATAAACCCTTTACAGAGAAAATAAAAGAGAATTTATATAATACTGGAACATCTCTGACTATAACTCCTAAAATAGATGTTATAGGGTACCACATCTCAGGATGCCAAATATCGCAAATGTCTTAGTCCTAAAAAGAGTCTTAAATAAACCAAAGCACTGGATCTAGCACGTACATATTCTTGCTCTATGTTTGATTTTCTGCTGCAGACATTTCCGATAACAAACTTAAATTCTTTCTTATATATCTTTATAGTTATTTGTCTATTCCTGGGCTACTACTGGAATAAGAAAGAAAAAACCATGTGTGATTAAGCAAGTTGTGCATAATACAAGTCCAAGATCAAAGATGTCAACAGGTTTGCTTTCTTCTGAGGCCTGTTCTTGTCTTGCAGATGGCTGCCTTCTTGACTTGTCTTCACATGGTCATGCATACCTCTAGTATGTCTTTGCATGTCCAAATTTCTCTTATAAGGACACTATTCAGATTGGATTGTGGCCCACCTTAACAACCTCATTTTAATTGAATCAAGTCTGTAAAGGTTCTATCTTCAAATACAGTCACATTCAAAGGTACTAAAGGTTAGAGCTTCAACATATACACTTCTCCCCTGCCCCCCGGGAAGGAGTCTCGCTCTTGTTGCCCAGGCTGGAGGGCAATGGCGCGATCTCAGCTCACTGCAACCTCTGCCTCCCAGGTTCAAGTGATTCTCCTGCCTCAGCCCTCAGCCTCCCAAGTTTCTGGGATTACAGGCACCCACCACCATGCCCAGCTAATTTTTATAATTTTAGTAGAGATGGAGTTTCGCCATGTTGGTCAGGCTGGTCTTGAACTCCTGACCTCAGATGATCCACCCACCATGACCTCCCAATGTGCTGGGATTACAACTGTGAGCTACCATGCCTGGCCTTCTACATATAAACTTCGAGGGGACACAGTTTAGCTCATTACAAACTCAGAATCCTATATTTGTAAGAGATCTAGGTCAACGCCCTTGTTTTACAACTGAGGAAATGGAGACTTCTTCAAAAAAATAAGTATCTTGTTCAAGGTCACCAAATTAGTTAGTGGCTGAGTCTAGAATTCGTCACAGATATCCTGAATTCTAACTGGTTGGATTTTTGTTTTAACTTTACCACACAACTTAACTCAATTTTGATATATTTTCTATAGATACTGCTTCTAGAGTTGTAATTGAAAAATGAGTAGACACAATAATAAGAGAGCCAAAATTTACAGCTAATGTTGTTCTAATCCAGCTCCCTTAGTTGGACAAGCTTTATTAGAGCCAGAAAACAGTCTCAGGAAGAAAACTAGGATGGACTGGTACAACAAAGGTCTGAATCTAGATTGGTTATTATGGCCATTACTTCTAACTTACTGATAAAAAATATAGTCACTTTCATAGAATTCCTGAAGTTTGATTGTTGCCATGCTAGATGAAACATTTTTAACGCAGTTGACTTTTATGAGAATTTTAAACATGGACTTATGAAGTTTGTTATTTTTTGACAGCAGTATATACGTATCACATCTAAAGGTTTTGAGAAAAAAATTAAAAAGCCAAAAACCTTATCATCTTGAAAAGCAAAATAGTAACAGTAACTATTATTAGAAAAGAAAAATGATAGCAATTTTTTATTTATAAACTCAATTACCAATATTTTCTTTAACAAATTTGCTTTTTCCTTATAACTTAACTATAGCCTTCCTTTAAATTGTTAATATCTGCTTAAACTTTACTGGCTCAAAGATCAATTGTGCAAACATGGAGATCAATAGAATTTAATAAGAATTTGCACAATTAATAAGCTAAGAAAAACAAAAATAAAATGTAAGATGTTATCAGTAGACGAGCCAAAGCTAGACATATATAGGCTGACTATAACAAAGTGATGCCAATCTAAGTCTGATTTGCCCATTTGTAAAAATGTTTCTAAGAAAGAAAGAAAGAGAAAGAGAAAGAAAGAAAGAAGAAAGAAGACAAAGAAAGAAAGAAAGAAAATAAAGAGATGGGGGAGGAAGGAAGGAAGGGAGAGAATTAGAGGGAGACAGAAGGAGGGAGAAAGAAAGGAAGAAAGGAAGAAAAGAGTGATAAAGAGAGGGAGGAAGGAAGGAAAGAAGGAAGGGAGGGAGAGAGGAAGGGAGGAAGAAAGGAAGGACGGAAGAAAGGGAGAAAGAGGGAGGGAGAGAGGGAAGAAGGGTGTGAGAGAAGAAGGAAGGAAGGAAGGAAGGAAAGGAGAAAGGAAAGAAGGGAGAGAGAAAGAGATGGAGGGACAGAGGGAGAGAGGGAGGAAGGCAGGGTGAGAGAGAGGAAGGAAGGAAGGAAGGAAGAAAGAGGGAGGGAGAGAGGGAAGAAGGGTGTGAGAGAGAGAAGGAAGGAAGGAAGGAAGACTCAATTGATTTTTGGTAGACCTCTTTAAATTATGACAAAGAGTCTGTCGTCAACTTTCTGAAACTATTTCCTGAATTTGATTAGCAAACTTATATTAAAAGAATGTCTTCAAATAGTGGAGAAAATGACTGTCTTTGCTTGTCAGATCCATAAACTCTAGGATGTGTGTTTTCCTATTGTTGGCTGGGGTACCAGTGTCTGGCCCATCTGGTTATGACCAAGGGGCCAGATATGAATCAGCAAACTGATTCTCCTGATAAAATTATTTTTCCATCACTTCCCTAGGAATATGAATCTGGAAGGTTGAAGTGCTGTGTTGAGAAAATTTGTGTAATATACAAGGTAAGTACACTACGGTCAGCTAAAAAATATTAGTTTGCATATTGGCTCTGCACAGCTTCCCAAAAATAATTGTCAGTAATTATGGCTAGACTCCTCTCTTTTCTACCTAAATCTTTTTACAGTGACTATTAGTTACCTACCAGATTGAAAAACTCTCCTGATCTACCTATGGTGGGGATAGACTCAATGGAATCTATTAATCTTAAGGCAATGGCTACTTAAGACCCAAATGTCACCTCCATATAAAACGACTTCCTTAATCATTCTACCAAATGTGGTTCTTTAATTCCTTCTGACCTTTCATACAATACCCTGCTTTATTTCCTTCATTACATTTACCTTTAACTGATATTATATTATTTTCCCTCTTTTTCTGTCCTCCTTCCTTATATTGTAAGGTCTCAGTAAGTAGGGACTGGTCACTGGTCTATCCCAAACATCTAAAAGAATACCTGATATAAAAAGTGTGTTTAATACACATATGCTGAGTAAATTAATCAAATACTTTGCTGATGTGCACCATATTTAATGCTTAGTGATATGGTTATTGTTTTTCTACTTCTCAAGCAACTGGCATTTGAACTAGGCATTATGGGAAATCTATAATTAAAATAGAGTCTTCTTCTTAGTTTTCTAATCTCCACTAACAGTTGTTTTTATAATAACTGAGATGGAAGTTTTCCACAAAGAGAACAGTGTGTTGAATTTGAGACATACTATGTAAGTGTTTAGAAAAGGAACACTTCCTAAACATCCCTGTAGAATCTTGTCACTTTCATGGAAAAATGTAAGGAAGAAAGTAACAGAGAGAAAAGGAGAAAAGGCAAAAATAGAAGCAAAATGAAATTAGAAGATAGTTTCAAAGCATTTCAAGTAACTAATAACGAAAGAAAGAGAAAACTTTTTCAATCACACTGCAAAAGTAATTATCCGAGCTTACCCACAAATATGCTGCAATATGTAGCTGACTGGGTATAAAGAGATGTTAATGGTTTTCATTATTTTTCTTGTGTCTATTCATGCCTTTCATATTATACAGTTTGATATACAGATTAAAAACTAAGCAAAATCCTATTATGTAAAAGAATATTTGTAAAAAAAATTAGGTTATAGTAATTTGAAGGTTTAGATGTTGTAAAGAAAGCATCAGTGATACAAATTCATTAAATCAAAGTAAGATAGTTTCAAACCATCATATTAATAAGAACTTATTTCACACTCTTGATGTACAAGAGTTTCAGCTTAGTATGCTAGGCTTTTAAATATTGAATGTATAGAGATCCCCTTTTTTGTGTGGTATTTCTAACATTCCTGATTCAATTTACTAAGAACTAAAGAACACCCACTTCTAACTTGTCTGCTGCATGTTATATTGTAGATTAAATATATCCAAATCAAACATCAATGTGATGTTGATATAGAAGGGGTGTTCTGCCTCATTAATTAGATAAATTAAATAGTGAGAAATGTCCGTAGAACATTTCTCCAATGTTCATTCAACCTGTAAAAAATCTCTTAAGTGAAATTAAGCCAATGGTGTGGACAGAGTTTCCAGCTGTAGATCCCTTTCTTCAAAATAAATGTTTTGGGAAATGTAGTAAAACTGGTAAAAAGCAGAGTGCTTTAGGTAAATTGTCAGTGGAGAACTTGGATATCCACCCACTGTACTGTCCCCTACCCCATGGCCAATAAAATCCTCTGACTTTGAGTCAGAATTATTATGACCTCCAAGATCCATTTATTCTTGTAGCTGTAGTCTCTAAGTTTTACAGATAAGAATACATGAGAGAAGATATTGTTTTCCTGAATCAGATTGTGGGGGCTCCTTTGCTTTCTCCATGACATAGAACTTTAGTAGAATCTTGCATCAAATGTGAAATAGAGACAGAACCTTTAAAAAAGATTTCCTAAACTCAAAAATTCCAACCAATAGTCAAGTCCGATTCTATCAGTTCTTTCTTCTCTAACTAAACCTCCCACGTCCATATTGCTTGGTAAGGCATGAGATGGGAACCTCATCAGGAGAAACAGGCAGGTGCTTCATGCCTCTCAGTCACGATCATATATGCCAGACATCCTGGTACCCTGGGCAAACATTAGAAACTATAAACCCTACATTTTAGTTACCTGAAAGGAGGAAGTGGTTATTATAATTTTATCCTCAGTATTTCAAGACATTCTTTTAACATAAGTTAAATAACTCAATTAACAGAAAATAAAATGTCATTGTTCAGAGGTATGGACAATGAAAGGTATTCTGAACTTAAAGAGGGATTAAGTAGAGAGGTTGGAAGAATTAATATTTTCTGCCTGAGTTAATTTCCAATTCTTCTTCAAAATTAGACACCTGTCTTATTTGCAACAAAATTCTGCTTAAATATTCCTAGTTATCAGAGAACACATTATTCCAAAGTCAGACTCTTTCATTTGTGGAGTTCTAATTATCTGGCAATATTTACATAGAATTGAAATCTGTCTGCCTGTAATTATGAGCCATTATTTCTAGTTGTCCAGTACAAAAAGACAAAAGACAATCTTTTTTTCACTTAATTATTCATTCTTCAGTTCATTCAGCAAATACTGATTGGGTAAATTCTCTGTGCTAGTCATTGTGCAGCAAAAATGGAGAAAGGAAAGTTCCTGCCCCTCAGAAGCTTATAGTACTTTGTGTCAGACACACACAAACTGTGTCAACAGAGTTTAAAGTACAGGATTCTAGGTGCCTCTCTTATTCAGATGCTCACACTGGAAAACTGAAAGTCACTTTAGAATCTATACTTTCCATCACTCTTTTATTCAGTGTTTCATCTAGCCCTAGTGAGTATATCTGTACCTCTAAAATGTATCTTGATCTATCCGTCTCTATAAATCTTACTACAAGCTCCACGTTCTAAGCCATCACTATTTCTCAATTATATTACTACGGTAATTTCTCACACTGTTTTCTTGTTTCCACTGTTGATGGTCTACAATCCATTCTTCCTGAAGACCATAAACTTTTAAAAATATAAATCAGCCTACATGACAAATCTGCTGAAAAATATCTTTAAAGGTTTTTTTTGTTGTTGTTGCCCTGAGAATGAGATCCAAATTTCTTACCTTGATCTATAGAGCTTTTCTTGATCTAGCCACTACTTTCCTTTTGCAAATTTATTAATACCTCATATTACTCTCTCCTGGAGTTGCCAGTATGTAGGCATTTTATTCAGAGTCATTGTTTGTACTTTATCTCTGGGTTGATTTCCCTGTCTCTACCCTAACACATCACTTACCCACACTTAAAGAATGCTTAATGTGAGACTTTCCCTAACCACCCTAGATTTAAAAAAATAAGCAACAAAAGACATCCCTTTCTATCACTGCATTTTTCTAAAACATTTATAAAACTTCCCAAATTTTGAAATTTTTCCGTATTTCATTATTTTTCCATATTTTGTTTTTAACCTGTTTATTAAAGTCTCCTCCATTAGGCTGTGAGTTTCATAATGGCTTGTTGTTGAATCCCTCATGGCTAGTTTATTGGTGACTTATATTAGTCACTCAGCAAATATTGTTGAGTGAATAGGCAAATGAATTAATCAATACATAGAAACAGAACCTACCATAATCTTGGAGTATTTATTGCCTAACTTAACATTTGATAAAGTTAAATTATCAGGTGAATACATACACATATTCAACACACACATATATTTCTTATTTTATCTTTTTATATAGAGTTTATATCTCAGTCTGGTTATCATCCTAGTGACTTTTTCAGATAATTGTTTCAATATTCACCTTAAAATATGAAGGTCAAATATTACTACAATATAAACTGCAGTGACATTTATGGAATAAATTTGATAAAACATATTAGAATGTAATATTCACTACTTTAACCCTCTAACCCCAAGAATTGTATTTTGTCCTAAGAAAATAATTAAATCTGTAGACAAGTGTTTAAATACAAGCGTTTTCTTGTTGCTGTTGTTGTTACACCACTATTAAATAAAAGAGAAGTACTGGATTAAATCGAAATAGCTATCCAATATATAATTTAAACACAGGTATAATGAGATATCCCCGAATAATTTTCAAAGAAACTTAAATTCGTAATTAAAAAGTTACTAAATCCAAAAGTAAACAAGCCAATATGATCAAGAGTCATCAGAAATAGCAATAGAATAAGATCCAAAAATTTTCAAATATAGGAACCATTTGGCAGATGATATACAATAAATATTTTAAGTTGTATAAAAACCTAAGACAGTAGGGGGGCACGCCCAAGATGCCCGAATAGGAACAGCTCTAGCCTCCAGCTCCCAGCATGAGTGACACAGAAGACGAGTGATTTCTGCATTTTCAACTGAGGTACCGGGTTCATCTCACTGGGGCATGTCAGACAGTTGGCGCTGGTCCGCGGGTGCAGCCCGACCAGCAAGAGCTGAAGCAGGGTGAGGCATCACCTCACCTGGGAAGTGCAAGGGGGAAGGGAATTCCTTTTCCTAGCCAAAGGAAATTGAGACACACACCATCTGGAAAATCGGGTAACTCCCACCCTAATACTGTGCTTTACCAAGGGTCTCAGGAAATAGTACACCAGGAGATTATATCCCACAGCTGGCCCAGAGGGTCCCACATGCACAGACCCTCCCTCATTGCTAGCACAGCAGTCTGAAATCTAACTGCAAGGTGGCAGCAAGGCTGTGGGAGGGGCGCCTGCCATTGCTGAGGCTTAAATAGGTAAACAAAGCCCCCAGGAAGCTCGAATTGGGTGGAGCCCACCACAGCTCAAGGAGGCCAGCCTGCCTCTGTAGACTCCTCCTCTGGGGACAGGGCAGAGCTAAACAAAAAGCAGCAGAAACCTCAGCAGAGGTAAATGCCCCTGTCTGACAGCTTCGAAGAGAGCAGTGGATCTCCAAGCATGGAGGTTGAGATCTGAGAAGGGACAGACTGCCTGTTCAAGTGGGTCTCTGACCCCTGAGTAGCCTAACTGGGAGACATCCCCCACTAAGTGCAGACTGACACCTCACACCTCACATGGGGGGGTACACCCCTGAGATGAAGCTTCCAAAGCAAGAATCAGACAGCAACACTCACTGTTCAGCAATATTCTATCTTCTGTAGCCTCCACTGCTGATACCCAGGCAAACAGGGTCTGCAGTGGACCTCAAGCAAACTCCAACAGACCTACAGCTGAGGGTCCTGACTGTTAGAAGGAAAACTATCAAACAGGAAGGACACCCACACCAAAACCCCATCAGTACGTCACCATCATCAAAGACCAAAGGCAGATAAAATCACAAAGATGGGGAAAAAGCAGTGCAGAAAAGCTGGAAATTAAAAATATCAGAGTGCCTCTCCCCCTCCAAAGGAACACAGCTCATCACCGGCAACGGAACAAAGCTGGACGGAGAATGACATTGACAAGTTGAGAGAAGAAGGCTTCAGTTGATCAAACTTCTCAGAGCTAAAGGAGGAACTATGTAACCAGTGCAAAGAAACTAAAAACCTTGAAAAAAGAATGGATGAATGGATAACTAGAATAATCAATGAAGAGAATACCTTAAAGGAACTGATAGACATGAAAACCATAACATGAGAACTACGTGACAAGTACACAAGTTTCAGTAACCGACTCGATCAACTGGAAGAAAGAGTATTAGTGCTTGAAGATCAAATGAATGAAATGAAGCAAGAAGAGAAGTGTAGAAAAAAAAGAGCAAAAAGAAATGACCAAAGCCTCCAAGAAATATGGGATTATGTGAAAAGACCAAATCTACGTCTGATTGGTGTGCCTGAAAGTGACGGGGAAAATGGAACCAAGTTGGAAAACACTCTGCAGGATATCATCCAGGAGAACTTCCCCAACCTAGTAAAGCAGGCCAACATTTAAATACAGGAAATACAGAGAATGCCACAAAGATATTCCTCAAGAAGAGCAACTACAAGACACATAATTATCAGATTCACCAAAGTTGAAATGAAGGAAAAAATGTTAAGGGCAGCCAGAGAGAAAGGTCGGGTTACCCACAAAGGGAAGCCTATCAGACTAACAGCAGATCTCTTGGCAGAAACTCTCCAAGCCAGAAGAGAGTGGGGGCCAATATTCAACATTCTTAAAGAAAAGAATTTTAAACCCAGAATTTCATATCCAGCCAAACTAAGTTTCATAAGTGAAGGAGAAATAAAATCCCTTACTGACAAGCAAATGCTTAGAGATTTTGTCACCACCAGGCCTGCCCTACAAGAGATCCTGAAGGAAGCACTAAACCTGGAAAGGAATAACCAGTACCAGCCATTGCAAAAACATGCCAAAATGTAGAGTCCATCAATGCTAGGAAGAAACTGCATCAACTAGCGAGCAAAATAACCAGCTAATATCATAATGACAGGATCAAGTTCACACATAACAATATTAACCTTAAATGTAAATTGACTAAATTTACATAAATAAATGGTCCAATTAAAAGACACAGACTGGCAAATTGGATAAAGAGTCAAGATTTATCAGTTTGCTGTATTCAGGAGACCCGTCTTACATGCAGACACACACATAGGCTCAAAATAAAGGGATGGAAGAAGATCTACCAAGCAAACGGAGGACAAAAAAAAAAAAAAGCAGGGGTTGTAATCCTAGTCTCTGATAAAACAGACTTTAAACCATCAAAGATCAAACGAGACAAAGAAGGCCCTTACATAATGGTAAAGGGATACAATTTATCAAGAAGAGCTAACTATCCTAAATATATATGTGCCCAACACAGGAGCACCCAGATTCATAAAGCATGTTCTTAGAGACTTACAAAGAGACTTAGACTCCCATACAATAATAATGGGAAACTTTAACACCCAACTGTCAACATTAGACAGATAAATGAGACAGAAAGTTAACAAGGATATCCAGGAATTGAACTCAACTCTGCACCAAGCAGACCTAATAGACATTTCCAGAACTCTCCATCCCAAATCAACAGAATATACATTCTTCTCAGCACCACATCACACTTATTCTAAAATTGACCACATAGTTGGAAGTAAAGCACTCCTCAGCAAATGTAAAAGAACAGAAATTACAGCAAACTGTCTCTCAGACCACAGTGCAATCAAACTAGAACTCAGGACTAAGAAACTCAATCAAAACTGCTCAACTAGATGGAAACTGAACAAACTGCTCCTGAATGACTACTGGGTACATAACAAAATGAAGGCAGACATAAAGATGTTCTTTGAAACCAATGAGAACAAAGATACAACATACCAGAATCTCTGGGACACATTTAAAGCAGTGTGTAGAGGGAAATATATAGCACTAAATGCCCACAAGAGAAAGCAGGAAAGATCTAAAATTGACACTCTAACATCACAATTAAAAGAACTAGAGAAGCAAGAGCAAACACATTCAAAAGCTAGCAGAAGGCAAGAAATAAGATCAGAGCAGAACTGAAGGAGATAGAGACACAAAAAACCCTCTAAAAAAAAATCAATGAATCCAGGAGCTGCTTTTTTGAAAAGATCAACAAAATTGATAGACCGCTAGCAAGACTAATAAAGAAGAAAAGAGAGAAGAATCAAATAGACGCAATAAAAAATGATAAAGGGAATATCACCACCAACCCCACAGAAATACAAACTACCATCAGAGAATACTATAAACACCTCTACGCAAATAAACTAGAAAACCTAGAAGAAACTGATAATTTCCTGGACACTTACACTCTCCCAAGACTAAACCAGGAAGAAGCTGAATCCCTGAATAGACCAATAGCAGGCTCCAAAATTGAGGCAATAATAGCCTACCAACCAAAAAAAGTCCAGGACCAGAAGGATTCACAGCCGAATTCTACCAGAGGTACAAGGAGGAGTTGGTACCATTCCTTCTGAAACTATTCCAATCAATAGAAAAAGAGGGAATCCTCCCTAACTCATTTTATGAGGCCTACATCAACCTGATACCAAAGCCTGACAGAGATACAACAAAAAAATAGAATTTTAGACCAATATCCCTGATGAACATTGATGCAAAAGTCCTCAATAAAATACTGGAAAACCGAATCCAGCAGCACATCAAAATGCTTATCCACCATGATCAAGTGGGATTCATCCCTGGGATGCAAGGCTGGTTCAACATACACAAATCAATACACGTAATCCAGCATATAAACAGAACCAAAGAAAAAACCCATATGATTATCTCAATAGATGCAGAAAAGGCCTTTGATAAAATTCAACAGCCCTTCATGCTAAAAACTCTCAATAAATTCGGTATTGATGGAACGTACCTCAAAATAATAAGAGCTATTTATGACAAACCCACAGCCAGTATCATACTGAATGGTCAAAAACTGGAAGCATTCCCTTTGAAAACAGGCACAAGACAAGGATGCCTTCTCTCACCACTCCTATTCAGCATAGTGTTGGAAGTTCTGGGTAGGGCAATCAAGCAAGAGGAAGAAATCAAGGGTATTCAGTTAGGAAAAGAAGAAGTCAAATTGTCCCTCTTTGAAGATGACATGATTGTATATTTAGAAAATCCCATTGTCTCAGCCCAAAATCTCCTTAAGCTGATAAGCAACTTCAGCAAAGTCTCAGGATACAAAATCAATGTGCAAAAATCACAAGCATTCTTATACACCAGTAACAGACAAACAGAGAGCCAAATCAGGAATGAACTTCCATTCACAATTGCTTCAAAGAGAATAAAATACCTAGGAATCCAACTTACAAGGGATGTAAAGGACCTCTTCAAGGAGAACTACAAACCACTGCTCAGTGAAATAAAAGAGGACACAAACAAATGGAAGAACATACCATGCTCATGGATAGGAAGAATCAATATTGTGAAAATGGCCATACTACCCAAGGTAATTTATAGATTCAATACCATCCCCATGGAGCTACCAATGATTTTCTTCACAGAATTGGAAAAGACTGCTTTAAAGTTCATATGGAACCAAAAAAGACCCCGCATTGCCAAGACAATCCTAAGCCAAAAGAACAAAGCTGGAGGCATCACACTACCTGACTCCAAACTATACTACAAGGCTACAGTAACCAAAACAGCATGGTACTGGTACCAAAACAGAGATATAGACCAATAGAACAGAACAGAGCCCTCAGAAGTAATACCACATGTCTACAGCCATCTGATCTTTGAGAAACATGACAAAAACAAGAAATGGGGAAAGGATTCCCTATTTAATAAGTGGTGCTGGGAAAATTGGCTAGCCATAAGTAGAAAGCTGAAACTGGATCCTTTCCTTACTCCTTATATGAAAATTAATTCAAGATGGATTCGAGACTTAAATGTTAGACCAAAAACCATAAAAACCCTAGAAGGAAATCTAGGTAATACCATTCAGGACATAGGCATGGGCAAGGACTTCATGTCTAAAACACCAAAAGCAATGGCAACAAAAACCAAAATTGACAAATGGGATCTAATTAAACTAAAGAGCTTCTGCACAGCAAAAGAAACTACCATCAGAGTGATCAGGAAACCTACAGAATGGAAGAAAATTTTTGCAATCTGCTCATCTGACAAAGGGCTGATATCCAGAACCTATAAAGAACTCAATCAACTTTACAAGAAAAAAACAAACAACCCCATCAAAAAGTGGGCAAAGGATATGAACAGACACTTCTCAAAAGAAAACATTCATACAGCCAACAGACACATGAAAATATGCTCATCATCACTCACCATCAGAGAAATGCAAATCGAAACCACAACGAGATACCATCTCACACCAGTTAGAATGGCAATCATTAAAAAATCAGGAAACAACAGGTGCTGGAGAGGATGTGGAGAAATAGGAACACTTTTACACTGTTGGAGGGACTGTAGACTAGTTCAACCATTGTGGAAAACAGTGTGGCGATTCCTCAAGGATCTAAAACTAGAAATACCATTTGACCCAGCCATCCCATTACTGGGGATATACGGAAAGGATTATAAGTCATGCTGCTCTAAAGACACATGCACACGTATGTTTATTGTGGCACTATTCACAATAGCAAAGACTTAGAATCAACCCAAATGTCCACCAGTGACAGACTGGATTAAGAAAATGTGGCACATACACACCATGGAATACTATGCAGCCTTAAAAAATGATGAGTTTGTGTCCTTTGTAGGGACATGGATGCAGCTGGAAACCATCATTCTCAGCAAACTATTGCAAGAACAGAAAACCAAATACCACATGTTCTCACTTATAGGTGGGACTTGAACAACGAGATCATTTGGACACAGGAAGGGGATCATCACACACTGGGTCCTATTGTGGGGCGGGGGGAAGGGATAGCATTAGGAGATATACCTAATGTAAATGACGAGTTAATGGGTGCAGCACACCAACATGGCACATATATACATATGTAACAAACCTGCACGTTGTGCACATGTACCCTAGAACTTAAAATAATAATAAAAAAAGAAAACCTAAGAGAGTAAAGGAAAAAGGAATAAATTACTAAATATAAAGTTATTAAATGTAACTAAATTTGGTAACTAAATACAGAATATAGAAATAAAAATTAATTGAAATTAAAAATTTAAAAGAGGCTTTTAGTAATAACTAAGTAATTTGGATTAACATTGTCACTGAGGTCAAAAGACGTGTTTTTAGAAGACTTCTTAAAAACCAGTGTCTGGAATAAGATGAAAAATCAGAGATATGTCTGATATTTAGAACCATTTTCACGTAGGAGATGCTGCTAGATGTTGTAAGTGATGAGACTCCAAAGAGATTGTGTAGTGCTTTCATCAGCTTCCTGGGTAAGAAAGGCTGAAGCTGAATACTGGTATCCACCAAGGACTCCAAATAAGTAGTTGATAGAAATAACGGTGCATAATGAGTCTACATGGAGACTACAGGCCAAATTTGAACCATCTGAATCTTTGAAATTAAATTCAGGTTATAGGACATTGTGAGTTGCCAGAAGCCTGTAAAAAGCAAATAAAAAATTCTGTCTGAAGTGAGACACAATCCCAGGCCTTGCATTATTTTTGTAATTTTTCAAGTACAGTGTGCTGCAAGCAAAAATAATAAAAATTAAAACTAATCAGGAACATCATGATATAAGACAACATGAATGAGACCCGGAATAAACGATAAGCAATCGAAATAGACACAGGGAAGCTGCTGTTGATTCATGTTGTTATTTGGAATTGTCAAGACATAGATTTTGAGAAAAAAATAAAGTTTAACATCTTCAATGAAAGAGAAGGTAAAATTGAGAATTTTTAAAATAAGCCATAGAAAAGAAAACATGGGTAAAGTATACATATTCTACAACCAAAATGTAAATAATCGAATTAGGAATTCAACAACAAATTAAAATTTGAATATAAGTCAGAAAAACATACCCAGGAGAAAACAAAAAAAGAAAAATAAAGGGAAAGTAAGTGACAAAGACAATACCGTTCAATTTATACATTTGACTCTTGTTTATGGTAGTTATGTTCTATAAAGTTGCAGCAGGTACAGAATTAGCAAATACTGAAATATTGTTTTTCAAGGGGACATGAAGGATTAGGTTTCTATGAGTGTCTGGTCACATTTCTCATCAACTGATCAATACATGACCTTGTTTCCTGTGTGTTTCTATTTAAAGACACTTTATCATTGCTATTATTATTTTCTAAGCCATTCTGCCCAGCTAATTTTTGATGACTTTTTAGAGACAGGGTTTTGCCATGTTGCCCAGGCTGGTCTTGAACTCCTGGTCTCAAGTGATCCACCCGCCTCAGCCTCCCAACACTTTATTATAACATATATTGTTAACAGTGAAGTCACAGCCAATAGCACTGTAGCTCATATTTGAATGAAGCTTATATAACACTCATATTTTCTTGTCACACTGAAGAAATATATTAATTCTTAGAGATCCCTCATGTCCCAAGTAGGATAAAAATTCTCACACAGTCTTGTGAAATTTTTAAGTGAGAATTCATATTTCAGCAGAACCCAATATAAGAATATGCTTCGGAATAATAAAGTTTCAATTAGGTCTCTTGTAAGATGCTTCCAAATAATAAAAAATGGCAATTCTAAATATGTGTGCACCTAACAACCTACCCTCAATTTTATAAAGCAAAAATGAAACAGAGCTGTAAGAAAAAATAGATAAAACCATCAGCATAACATTAGATTAAAAAATATGTCTCTGCAACTATTAGAAAAACAAAGAGGTTTGAATATTGAACAAACACAATGAGTAAACTAATCCCCATAAACGTATATATGGATATGGCACACAACCATTGTAGAATACCAAGAATCTTACAAAAATGACCTTAAGAAAATAGTGTCCCCTGGCCAAAATTAAATTATGCTTCAAAAAGTCATAAAATCATGACTATAAAATACCCAAATATTCAGAATAATGTGTGAGACAAAGAAAAAATTAACAATGGGCACAGGAAAATTTGAACTAATTATATTCAAGATTGTTTGAATTTTGAGACTGAGATTTGAGTTCTGGGATTCAGGTAAAGTATAAAAAATTTTCATCCTTTAATATGCGTATTAGTAAAGAAAAAAGGTTAAAAAAAAAAAAAACTAAACATCCCTTTCAAAAAGCAGAAATAAGAAAACCTAAATAAATGAATGAAACAGAATACAGGTATAAAATAGAATATTAACAGAATGAAAAGTTGTGTCTTTGAAAGACCAATAAAATTTATAAAAATCTTGTGAAAGTAAATAAATGGAAAGAAAACAGTCAACATAAACAATGTAAAAGTATCTCTAAAGATTATACTCATATTAAAATGATAATAAGATGTTATAAACCTATGTAAATAAAATTTTAATTATAGCTAAATGCCTATATTCCTTAAAATAATGTAGGGATTCTCCCTGCTGTAAGAGAAAATAATAAAATATGAATTTAATATTTAAATACTTTTTAATTACTTTTATGAATAAAATTAAATTACATTTAATTTTATTAAATATTTTATTATATTAAATACATATTATATAATATATATTTATTTTCTATATATTAAAATATTTTATTTAATAAAATAAAATATTAAATACTTTTATAAAATAAAATTAAATTAAATTACATTTAAATACTTTTATGAATAAAACTTTATGAAAAAATATTAAAGAAAACCTAAGCCATGTTCATAAAAGGGGATTTAATAATAAATACATGGCAATTCTTCCAAAATCACTATCTAGATTTAATGTCATTTAAATCAAATTCCATCAAGGATTGCCATGTAGTTAAAAAAGTTTAAAAACATTATTTGAAGTTACACTTTTTTTTACACTTTAAAACTATAAAGGAAAGCAAGAAAATAATTCAAGAGAATGATTATCTTTGAATGATGAAGGAGAATATGATTTGGGAAAGGCACAGAGAGGCTTCAAAGGAATTGGCATTGTTCTGTTTCCAGCTGGTTTGTGGTAACTATTCTTTTTGAAAATTGTCCTAAAGTTGTACATATATGTTTTATACATGTTTTGTATGTGTGATAATTTTGTAGTTAAAACCTTAAGTAGTTGAATAAACTATAAAACTATAATTATAAAACTGCACAGTATGTGAGATCTCATACACATATCTATAAATATGTACATATCTGGGATAAAACAATCATAAAATTTTTCTTCCAAATCTTGGATAAGAAAATGGAAAATATTCTCATTAAAAAACTACAGTAACTTTTTGTTGTTTATTTATTTATTTATTTTGAGGAGTGCAGTGAGAAGATCTAACAGTTGTAGACCTGGATTTTCTTCTGAGACATACATTCTGTCTATTCTGGGACAAATGTCATTGAGTACGTAATTTTAGATTATTGTAAAACAAATACCCATCCAATATTCCCAGAAAAGAACCAAAGACTACAAAGGAAGTTATTTCAGAATTATTTGAATGATTTAATCTTTAATGTGGTTTAGTAATTGGGTACTTATTTTAGATCAAATTTAGATTTTCTAAAATTCTAAATGTGCTTCTTTCTATATTATTGTGAGTATAAGGAAAAGACTAAAAGAAATATTCTGCATTGTTAATAGTCATCATGTAAAGTCGGTGGGATTATGCAAGATTTTTTTTTTTTTTGAAATGGTGTCTCGCTCTGTCGCCCAGGCTGGAGTGCAGTGGCGTGATCTCTGCTCACTGCAACCTCTGCCTCCTGAGTTCAAGCGATTCTCCTGCCTCAGCCTCCTGAGTAGCTGGGACTACAGGCACAAGCCACACACACCCTGCCCCCACCGATAATTTTTGTATTTTTAGTAGAGATGAGGTTTCACCATGTTGGCCAGGCTGGTCACAGACTCCTGACCTCAAGTGATCTGCCCACCTCGGCCTCCCAAAGTGCTGGGATTACAGGCGTGAGCCACCGTGCCCTGCTTGCAAGATTTTTAATCTTCACATTTGTATGCATTTTTCGCTTCTTAAAAGGAGTATATGACTGTAAGAGAAAATAAACTTGAATAAATTGCAGAGCCCAGCACAAAACATAAACCTCCAGTTGTGGCCTGAACAATGTGGAGTTCAGTGAGATAATTACCTTCTTTATCTGGACTCTAGACTCACATTATTTTGCTCAGTGTGGTATTAACTGCCACGTCATCTTTTTGGCTCATACTGATGTTGTAGTCAACCAGAATACAAAGATTTTATCAAGTAGATTGCTGTTAAGACAGATTAGTGCAAGAGACTTTTCCCAGTTAATGTAACTGTGTGTTCAAGTTCATATTCTTAGCTTTTCAGAATGCTTTGGGTGAACAAGAGAGAGCTAGATGACCTTGACTTCTACTTTACTTTCTCTGCTATAATTCCTATCATTTTATTTATATATGTATGCCTAGATAACCTTACCCTTGAAAAGATGACCCCCAAAATCCCTTTCACACTTCAACAACACGTCTCAAACACTCCCTTTTAACCCTTTCTTTAAATATATTGAAAGATCAGTTTTCGTTGGTTCCTGGGCCTTTGCAACATAGATTCTGCTCATAACATTCTCCGTTCAGCTACTTACATAAAGACATTCAAAGACATGCTAATTATAAACATGAAAATTATTTCCTCTTAGTACATCCTACTGAACCATGATCTGCCATCTCTTAGGAATAAGACTCTAATCCAAGAGCTGTAATGGCAGAAATTCAGCTCCTAGTTTGGAGCTTTATGTAGGTGAGGTTTCCCAAGCTAAAGCAAGCACTTAACTTAGTAAAAGATAAATCCTAGGAACTTGGACATACAAGGACCGGAAAATACATGACATTTAAGAAAATGATTGAAATTTGTCACACCCACTGGATTTTCAGATTCTGTCATAAATCCAGCATAAATGTAATATAGTTGATTTTTGGTAAACAGCACCCAGTGTCATCATTCTTACAAGACATAAAACTTAGAATCACCATACATTATTTTTTTCCACTTTCTCTTGCACTTCACAACTCCATCGAGACAGAAATCTCTAAAGCTCAATTTTCTTTTGGAGAACACTGTCTTTTCTGCCTTTATACTTGCTCAGCTGCCTCATTTTTGCTTTCTTGGCTCTTGTCTCTACTCACTGTAATTATTACCAGAATATTGTAGGGATTCTCCCTGTTGACACTCTGGGCCTCCTCCAATCTATCTTCCTTGCTGTTGTCAGAATAAACTTCCTATAATGTAGTTCTAACTGCATCTCTTCACTTCCCTTAATACCTCAGAACACAACATTTCCCATTTCTAGGTTTAAATTTCTTAGCTTAGTACACTAAATCCTTGTGGCTAGGTTCTTTTTCTACCTACCTAGCTTTATTTACTCTAGTGTCCCCTCACTGCATCATTCTCTACAGCCAATGCCCTTAGTGTGCCAAGATTTTCCCCATTTCCATGTCCCTTTTCCTGTTGATCTCTCTGCTACAATGTCTTATTCATCCCATTCCTGTAATCTTGTTTCATTTGGCTAACTCCTGTTCCTTCCAAATTTGGTTCAAATGTCAACTCAAACTCCCCAAATGATTTTGAAGGTCTTCTTCTGGGATTCCATGAATACTTGTAAACTTTTCTCATAAAGTTTAACAAACTTAGTTATCTCCTACAATAAGCTACAAATTTATTGAGGACAAGAAATACATCTTGTTTGATTTTGTATCTTTAATGCCTAGCAAGATGATTAGCTCTCAGTGGTCTCTTGATAAATATTTTTTGACATAATATTTGTCATCTTTATTTCCTAGAGAACACTGAGACAGGGAAATCCCACAGTTAATCACCTCTGAAACAACAACCATGAACTCACTCACCACACATTTTTGTTTTCTTATAGAGCGCTTTTTTTTTTCCTGTAATTTTTTGCCAGTTACATTTCATTTAACTTTTCCTGCTAACATGATTCCAATTTCTCTTTATGCATCTACTCTTCCTCAACCTCATGGTGACGGGGTGGCTATATGACATTTGTGCAAATCAGACAATCAGGACATTTTTATTCTCTTGGCTTGAATAATTAGTTCATGGATTTGTGACCAATCAAAGCCATGGAGAGTCAAAGTTTGCTAGGACTGTTGGAAAGGAAACATCAGGTATTTTTTCCACTGGGTTTACATGTTGGAATATGTAGAATGGGAACTTCTGGTAGATCATTTTAATACGAGGTGGTGACAAGAAGGAAGTCAGCCTAGAGGAAAGAGCAAAATATAGAGAAATCAGATCTAGAATCAGCATTTGTGTCTCTGAATCAAACAGTGATTTAGCTAGACACTTTTTTTAGTTGTGTGAACTAATAAATGTATGTTTATTTGTTTATTTACTTACCTAAGATGAACTGGGTTTTCTGCACTTAGAAGTGTCTGAACCAAAGCTAGCCTTTCCATGTGTGCGTTGATATACACCCTCATATTGCTCTCCTGTAAATGATTTCTTAATATCCACAGGCTGGTATGAAAAGTTGCTCATGATTGATTTCACATTCATCAATCAAGGCTTATCTATTTTTTCTATGCTCTTCTATTATCTATGTAAGCTACTGTGAATAACTTAGTTTTTCCTGTTGAGCCATTCACTTTTAGAGACTAATTGCCTAAGTTCATGTTGTTCAGACCATTGTAACATATTCTACTATACATAATTTAGTATATGCAATTTCTACATGAATGTCTTTTTCTATTAGGTTCTAAGTTGAGAGTCTCCATTAGTAAAAATTGTCAGGAAAACAGAAAAGTTTTTTTTCATCAAGAGACTTTTTTTTTTTCATTTTCTTGAACTATAAAGTACACAATTTCACTAGTTTTAACATATTTATACACCTATGAAACCATTCACAAATTCAAGCTAATGAATATATCAAATACCCACAAAAGACTCTTCATGATCCTTTATAATACAGTAATCCTTCAGTACACTGCAGGGGATTTGTTTTAGGATCCCCTACAGATAACAAAATCCGTGGATGCTCAAGTCTCTTATGTAAAATGGCATAGGATTTGCATACAACCTATGCACATTCTCCAGAATACTTTAAATGATCCCCAGGTTACTTATGATACTTAACACAATGTAAATGCTTTGTACATAGTTGTTATAACGTATTTTTAATTGTTGCATTAACAACAATTTTCAGTTCAGTGTGGGTAGAATCCACAGATACAAAACCAGCAGATAGAAAGGGCTGCCTATACATTCGTTTATCAATGGCCCACCCAGCCCTGTCTGTAGGCAACTGCTGATCTGCACTTTGCCACTACAAATTTATTTGTACTTTCCAGAGCATTGTATAAAGGGAATCATAAGCTAGAACTACTTTTGGTCTGTCTTCTTTCATGCAGCATAATTATTTTAATATTAGTCATGCTGTTCTATGTGTCAGTTCATTCCTCCTTATTGCTGAGTAGTATTCCATCATATGGATACATCACAATGTGTTTATACATTCATTGTTGAATATTTATTTAAAAAATTGCTATCAGCATTCGAATATAAGACTTTGTAAAAAAAATAGGTTTTTGTTTCAATTGGTTAAATATCTGAAATTGGAATGGCTAGGTAGTGTGATAGATGCATGTTCAAGTTTAAAAAACTAGCAAAGTATTTTCCCAAGTGGTTTTAGCCTTTTAGATTCCCAGCAACAATGTAAGAAAGTTCAGTTGCTCTGCACACTCACCATTTCAATGTGGTTTAAATTATCTTCAATGGTTTATTCTAGAAATTCTATAGTTTTAGCTCTTATAAATGATTACTTTTAAATTATATTGTATATATGGCATTAGGTAAAGATTTAATTTTTTTTTATTTTTTGCATATGGCTATTCAATTTTTGTAGTGGCAATTATTGAAAAGATGAAGATTTCCAGTGAATTGCCTTGCCATTTCCTAAAAATTAATTGAATATATGTTCAGGTCTATTTGTGGATTCTATTCTGCTCTGTTGATCTGTTTATCTATCTATATGGCAATGTTGCACTATCTTGATGAATGATGGTTTTAAAGATAGGTAGATGGTTTTAGACATAGATGAGCATATTCTTCTATCTCAAATATACTGGGACTCCCACGTGCTTTTTTTTTTCCCCATACATTTCAGATTAGCTTTTAGTTTTCAAAAACTTAGGAATTTGATTTGGAAACTGACATCTTAAACAATATTGAGGCCAGGTGCGGTGGCTCATCCCTGTAATCCCAGCACTTAGGGAGGCCCAGGCAGGTGGATCACCTGACATCAGGAGTTCAAGACCAGCCTGGCCAACATGGTGAAACCCTGTCTCTACTCAAAATACAAAAATTAGCCGGGCGTGGTGGCAGGCACCTGTAATCCCATCTACTTGGAAGGCTGAGGGAGGAGAATCGCTTGAACCTGGGAGGCAGAGTTTACAGTGAGCTGAGATCACACTATTACACTCCAGCCTGGGTGACAGAGCAAGACTCCGTCTCAACAACAACAACAAACCCCCCAAAACAATATTGAGTCTTCTGATCCATAAATGGTATATATGGTATATATATTTATATTTAAGTTTTCTAATTTTTAATCGATGTTTGTAAGTTTTCAGTGTATAGGTCTTGCTTATATGTTGATAAATTTAATGCTAAATATTGCACGTTTTATGGTCTTTTCAATAGAATTTCAAAAACTTTAATTTTTGATTGTTTGTTTCTAGTATATGGAAATACAATTTATTTGTTGTTTATACATTCTGCAACCCTGCTAAACTTACTTATTAGTTCTAGAAGCTGTTTTGAAGGTACCACAGAGTTTGTTTTTTTTTAAAGGTAAAATTCATGTTGTTTCCAAATGAAACAAGTTAGTTGTGTATTTCTAATCTACTTTTTTTCTCCCACTTGCCTTATGACACTTGATAAGACCTCTGGAATAATGTTTAAAAGACATAGTGACCCAGCACTTTGGGAGGCCAAGACGGGTGGGTCACCTGAGGTCAGGAGTTCGAGACCAGCCTGACCAACATGGTGAAACCCCGTCTCTACTGAAAACACAAAATTAGCTGGGTGTGGTGGTACATGCCTGTAATCCCAGCTACTTGGGAGGCTGAGGCAGCAGAATTGCTTGAACCTGGGAGGCAGAGGTTGCAGTGAGCCGAGATTGCTCCACTGCAATCCAGCCTGGGCAAAAGTGAAACTCTGTCTCAAAAAAAAAAAAAAAAAAAAAAAAGAAAAAAGAAAAACAAAATAGCAAGAGAACAGACATCCATGTCTTGTTTCTGACTTTGGTGAGGAAGCTTTCAGTCTTTCATGAATAAGTCTGATGTTAGTGTCTATGTATGTCTACATACACATAGATACATGGATCTACATATGCACATATATGTGTATGTATCAGTCACCTTTTCTGGAATAGATAAGTTTCCTATTGTTCCCATTTAAGAGTTGCAGCATCAATTAATATTGGATTTTGTGAAAGAATCTTCTGTTTCTATTGAAATGATGGTATGGAATTTCTTTAATTATCTGTTTCTATAATTTTATTTATTAATTTTTTAATATTTAACTTACTTTGAATTCTTGGAATAAATTAAACTGGTCAAGATGTATTATCCTATTCACGTATTTTAAAATTCTATTTGTAAAAATTTTGTTATGAAGCTTGGCATTTATGTTCATGAGGTATACTAGTTTGTACTGGAATATCTTGGTGCTGACCTCACAGAATAAAGTGCCTTTCTCCTTCAATTTTCTGGTTGAACTTGTTAAGTATTGATGTAATTTCTTTCCTAAATTTTCAGTAGAATCCAATAGTAAAATTATGCGAGTTTTCCCTCTTAGAAGTTACTTGACAAACAAATTTTTAAAAAAGTAAACACTAAAAAGTTAAAATAAAAAGTAGTTACTTGATTAAAAATGTAATTTAAGAAATAAATATAAGATTATTCAGGTATTCAGAGTTTTTTTTTTTTTTTTTTAAGTTTAGTGGTTCATGGCTTTTAATTTGTCCATGTCTTCTAAGTGGTTAAATTTCTTCTAATAATATTGTTCATAACATGTCATTGTTATCCTTTCTGTCCTGTAAAACTTTCAGTGATATCACATGTCTCATCCCTGCTATGGATAACTTGTGTGTATTTTCTTGACCACTCAGCAGAGCAATTCATCAATTTTATTAACCTTTTCAAAATGCCTTTTTGTTTTATTGTTTTTTTTCTATTTTTAATTTCACAAATTTCTGTTTTACTCCCTTATTATTCTCTTTTTTTCTGTTTTATTTGGTTGTAATTTCCTCTTATTTTTCTAGTTCCTTAATGTAGAAGTTGAAGTCATTGATTGGAGAGCTTTCTTCTTTTCAAACATAGGCATTTATTGCCAGAAATTCTTATCTAAGAACTGCTTTAAATGCATTCCTCAAGTTTCTACATATTATGTTTTCTTTATAATTTTGTTCAAAACACTTTCTAATTTTGTTTTCAATATTTTTCTTTGATCTATGTTATTTTGAAGTATACTGATTGATTTCTTGCTGGCCATTTTAATGTCTCTTTGAATAAACATCTGTTTAAGCCCTTTGGTTATTTTGAGTTATTTGGTTTTTTGCTCTTGATTTAAAGTAGTTCGTTACATGTTTTGGAGATTACTGTTTATCAGACATACATTTTGCAAACATTTTTCCCATTCCGTAGGTTACCATTTCATTTTGTTGACTGTCTCCTTTACTGTGCAGAAGCATTTTAGTTTGATACAATCCTACTTGTCAATTTTTCATTTTTTTTCCTGTGCTTTTGTTCCCATTTGTTGCCATTGCATTTGGTATCATATCCAAGAAATCATTGCCAAGGCTACTATCAAGAAGCTTTCCTCCTATGTTTTCTTCTAGGAGTTTTACAGTTTTGATTCTTAATCCATTTTGAGTTGATTTTTGTATATGGCTTAAGACAGGAGTCCAGTTGCATTATTTTACAAGCGGTTATCCTGTTTTCCCAAGAACATTTGTTGAAGACGCTATCCTTTCCCCCTTGTGTATTCTTCCGAGCACGCTTTTCAGAGATCAGTTGATGGTACAGTAATGAGCTATGTAGTGGTGTTTCAATCAATGATGAACCGCTTTTAAGATGTGATCCCATAAGATTATAATACTGTATTTTTATCACATCTTTTCTATGTTTAGATACACAAATACTATTTTTTTACAATTGCCTAGGGTATTCAGTACAGTAACATGTTATTCAGGTTTGAAGCCTAGGAACAATACACTAGACTACATAGTCTAGATATGTACTAGGTTATACCACCTAGGTTTGTATAAGTACAATCTGTGATGTTTGCAGAACAATGAAATCACCTAACGACGTATTTCTCAGAACATATCCCCTTCATTAAGTGACTGTTGATTGTATATAAATTAGTTTCTTTTGGGGCATTCTATTCTGTTCCATTAATCTAAATATCTGTCTTTATGTCAGTACCATATTGTTTTGACTGCTGTAACTTTGTATTTTGAAATCAGCAAGTGTGATGACTTCAGCTTTATACTTCTCAAGATTGCTTTGCCTTTTCGAGGTCTTTTGTTATGCCATGTGAAATTTAGAATTGCCTTTTCTATTTCTATAAAGAAATGTTACTGGAATTTTAATGGGTATAGCATGAGATCTGTAGTTTTGTTGATAGGATGGATATTTTAACAATATTAATTTATTCAACCTGAACACGAATGCCTTTCCATTTATTTGTGTCTCCTTCACTTTTTATCATTAACATTATTTTATTTCCTTTGTTAATTGCATGTATTTTAAAATTCAACATCAGGCACTAAATTTTGCTTTGTTTTGTGCTGGGTATTTTTGTATCCCCATAAATATGTTTGGGCTTTGTTCTAAAGCAATTTAAAAACCCTATCGCCCCTTTGCCACTTGCTTCAAAACTTTGTTAGATAGGACCTGAGCAGCCTTCCATTGGGAAAATGCCATTCTGCATAATCTATACAAGTCCCATGAATTACAAGATTTTTCTACTCAGTCTGGTGGAAACATAAACAATTCCCAGTTTGGTGTAAATTCCAGAGATAGCATTACATGCCCTTTCAGGTAATTCTCAGGCGGTTTTCTCCCACACATGCATTCATCAGTAGTAAGCTGAAAACTCAAAAGTGATCTTCTGCAAATCTCTAGAGCCACCTGTCTATGCACATTTCTTCTCTCTAGCATGCTGTCTTGTAAACTGTAATCACTCAGGCCTTCATGGACATTTACCTTCATTTTCTCACCTCCGGGAGACCACAAGACTCCACCTGTGTTCCCCTCCTGTACTATGGCTTGTAAATACTCTTTAGGAAGTAAGACAAGGCAATCATAGGACCCTGTTCGTTTGTTTTTACTCCCTCAAGGATTGTCGTTTTGGACTGCCAGATACCCAGTCCTTGAAAAACATGTTTACTATTGTGTCCGGTTTTGTTATTTGTTTCAGCTGAGGGGAAAAATTTAACTAGGTTGATCCATATTGCTAAAAGCTGAAGTAGAAAATTATTGAAACCGGGAGTAATAAACTTACACAACCCTTGAAAGGTTCGGGGCATGAGATCAGAAAGGCTGTTTCCAATACAAAGTACAAGAACTGATGACAAGATTCTTCCAGTGCTGCTAGTCGCTTATAAAAATCATCATGGTGGGTGATTTTTCTGGAAGACCTCACTCTTCCCAAACTGAAATCCAAGGGAATTCTCTACTAGTTATGTTAGCTGTTTGCTCACAACAAGGGATTCCCGAAAGACTTCTGAGAGTCAGGAAAAGCCACTGTAGATGATCTCTACTGCCTGAATGCCGGTGCCGCTGTAGAAAAAGAACTTGTCTCCTAAAGTATCACTAGAGAACCTTCCATTGGTAGCTCTAACTAAGAGTAATAGTGTAAAAGAATTCTTACACATGTAGGCTTGATCTTCTTCCCTGCAAGAGAAATGGAGGTCAGGGTAATGCCAGTGTGACAAGGGAAAATCTAGCATAATCTATGTTAATGAAGTGTTGCATAATATTTGACATGTAGTAGATATTTGACAAGTATTGAATGAAAGAATGAATGAGTTTTGGTAAGGAGTTAAATATCTATGTTTTATTTTTAAATTTCTTATTTTTAAGCATTAAGAGTACATAATAGGTGTATATATTTATAGATTACATGTGATGCTTTGATTCAGGCACTTTTTTTTTTTTTTTTTTTTTTTCTGAGATGGAGTCTCTGTCACCCAGGCTGGAGTGCAGTGGTGCAATCTCAGCTCACTGCAGCCTCCGCCACCCGGGTTCAAATGATTCTCCTGCCTCAGTCTCCCGAGTAGGTGGAAATATAGATGAACCCAACCACAACCGGCTAAATTTTTTATTTTTAGTAGAGACAGGGTTTCACCATGTTGGCCAGAATGGTCTCAAACTCCTGATCTCAAGTGATCTGCTCCCAAAGTGCATTCAATTTTGTTTTAATTTTCAAGAATTATAGAAACAAAGCAACTAATAGGCCATTAGAATATTCAGCAGATCTGGTTTTTTTTGGCTATAAATGACTGCTTTGTTTTTTTTTTTTTAAACAGAGTATATAATACACTTGAATGAAGTGCCACATTGTTTAGAGAAATTGCAGAAGGCATGACTAAATCTCTCTAAAGAGATGGATGGAAATACATACTAACTCAAAAAAAAAAAAAAAAAGCACACTGTTTTTAAATGTTTATGAGAGCTTTCTGAAATTACTGGTTTTTCTATAACCCTATTCTGTCTGAAAGACCTTAAACATGATACTATTTTACAGTTTACAAAAAGTGTTTCATGTATAAAATATAATGCTACATGAGAGATTCTGATACTTCAATTCTGATAGCTATAGAACTAAAATTAAAAATGCCATAAACTATTACAAGAAGAATTTAGGTTAAGTTTCTGGGAAACAGTAGAGTGGGTATGCATTGTTGAGCATGCTTTCTTATACATACTTAAATCGTACTGATATCACTGTATTATACATGCTTGTTTTCTTTTTAAACCAGAAATCAGAATTCATAATAGAATCTCTCTAATCAGTGACTGTTATTAACTGTGAAGCAAAAAAAGTTCCAACATCCCAGACAAATGGTTAATGGAGAAAATGTCCATGTTATCAGGCTGTACTTATTAGCCATTATTATTATTTTGGATTACATCAAGTGGCCAAGATAAAACATGTTCACTGAAAGTGCCTAATTTAACTAAATTGTCTTTATTAACAAGGCCCTATTAAGTGGTTTCAGCTGTAATAGCAGTTGAGTTCCATTAGGTTTTGAAGTGATTTAGAAATTCAAATTCTTTTTAAAAATTAGATGTCAGGATACTGTATAATTAGTAAATACTAGGTTGAAGTTGCAAATTTATACTCAGTAGAGAAATTAAGCAGAAATATTGGGTGTTGTTGAACTACAAACATAGAGTTGAGAAAACACTTTTAAAGCCACTTGTTTTTGGGCATGTGTAACAAAATATTTAAGCATTAAAAATATTGTTTCTTTCAGTAAGATACAAATACAAAAATTAAACTCATAATTTTTATTATAAAGGAAAAACTATAATAGATATTTTACTTGTATACCCACATAGGGAACCTACTAATTACTTTTGATAAATAATTGCGCCACATAATTCTTAAAATTATGTCTGATATAAAAAAGAAAATAAACACACAAATAGTAAAATAAGATCTCTAACGTACTCCTTCTAAAAAGTTCACTAATGGTAATATCATTTTAAATTAATATTCAGAGGAAAATTCAGTTTTCTAAATCAATAAGAATATAATAAAATCGGAATTTATTTTACTGTATCTTTTGTTAATAGTCCGTTTGTTGATTCATATTTCCTGTGCTGCCACTATGCAGTCAGCATTCTTTTAGCCTCTAAATATACAGTGACAAGAAACACAGGCATGATCTCTTCTGGAGGATGACAATATTAAGTAGTTACTTTTGACAAATTCTATGAAAGAAAAATTCAAGAAAAAAAATTCTAAATAAAACTTTTACAGGAAATTGCAGAGAATAAAATAGTTTGCAACCCATTCTTCTGAGGCCCAAATTAACTCAATACCAACACAAGATAAGGACACTATAAGAAAACTACAAGTACTCTTCATAAGCGCAAGTATGATAATTTTTAAATTAAAATTTAATAAGTTAAATCCAACAATACACAAAATTGATTCTATATTGCAAGTAACAAGGATTTATACCAGGAATGCAAGGTTAGTTTACCATTAAAAGAACAAAATCAGAAAAGTATATGGTCATCTCACTGGAGGTTTTAAAAAAAAGCAATTAAGAAAAATGTATTTCTTTTTTAAAATATCAGCAATCTGGGGATGAAATCAAATGTTCTCAGTTTCAAGAAGGGCATTTTGAATAAAAAGATATAATTACTATACTTATTTGTAAAAGAATGAATCTTCTCCATTTAAGATTAAGAAAAAACTCAGGAATGTTTACTCTCACAAATTCTATTCAATATTGCAGTACAAAAAGTTAAGAGAAATAAATAAAAGCCATTCAGATTGAGAAAAAGGTATAAAAGAGTATTTTCATCTCATAAAATCATATATATAGAAATCCTAAGAAAACAACAAAATACTTAAACTAATGAGTGTTTTTGTGTTACTAATAGTATAAACTAATAATTTTACAGGATAAAAGGCGAGTACAAAAAAAAAAGTTACTTTGATATACCAGTAATGTATACTTGGAAATTGAAATTAAAAATTGAGTAACACATGGGCATCAAAAATATGTAATACTTTAGGATAAATATGATAAAAGACATGCAAAATATGTATATTAAAATCTAACATATTTTTGGGAGAAATTAACCAATGTCTAAATAAATGGAAATATATTCCATGTTCATGGATCTGAAGATTCAATATTACTAAATTGTCAATTTCTTCAAATTAATGTGTATACTTACAAGAATCTACACCAAAATTCCAGCAGGCATTTTAATAAAAATATACAATCTGATTCTAGAATTCATATAAAAATGCAAGAAACTAGAACAGCTAAAACAATTTAGAAAAAAGAACCAAGTTTGAAGACTTATTCTACTAGATTTTAAGGTTTATTATGAGGTTTGCATAACCAAAAGAGTAGTATAGTATTGGCAGCAAAAGAGGCAACCAGATAAATGAAAGTGAATTCAATGTTCAGATATAGACCCACACGTAGATAATTTTTGAAAAATTAGTAAAGATAATTCATTGGAGAAAAATAAAATATTTCAAAAGTGTATTAAAACGATTGGGTATTTGTGTGTAAAGAAAAAGTAAACTTTCATCCATACATTGAACCATATACTGACATTAACTAAAAATGAATCATGAACTTAAATGTGAAACCTAAAACTAAAATATTTAGGATATTTTAAAAAATTGGAAAAAAAATCTTTGTGACCCGATAGTACAAAGGTTTCTTAACTAACACCAAAATATAAACCATAAATAAATCCATTTAAAGTTAATAACCTCTGAACTTCAAAAAATACGGTTAAATGAAAGACTGCCCACAGACTGAGAAAACATGTTTGCATATGACATATGTAATAATGACAAATCCAGAAATCCAAAATGCAATAATGATAAAATAAACATTCCAAACAAAATAGGCAAAATATATAAGCAGACATTTCACCAAAGAATATATTCGGAGGAGACTAAGCACAGAAAATGCTGCCTAACATTTTCAGTACATTATAAATCCTTAATGAAATACCAGTACACATTTATTAGTATTACCAAAATTAAAAAGACTACTTATAACAAGTTTTGACAAGGGTTTGAAGCAGTTGGACTTTCATAGATTGCTAGTGGGAATATAAAATGCTACATCTTTTTACAAAAACAGTTTGGCAGTTTCATACAAATACAAATATACATGTAACATATGAACCAGTTTTTCCACCTATAGGGTTCTACTCAAGACAAATGACAGATATGTCCATGGAAACATTTGTATACATAAGCAGTTTATAATAAGTAAAAAAAATATAAACAGCCAAAATGCTCATCAACAAATAAATGAGTAAATATAGTATGGTATACACATACAATGAAATACTAACCAGCAATCAACAAAAACGATCTAGTGTTACACACACAACATGGATAGATCTCAAAATCATTATGAATGGAAGAAGATAAAAAGTAAATACTGCATAATTCCATTCACATAAAATTCTAGAAAATTAAAACCACTACTTGCGAAGAAAGCAAATTTCCAGGGAGAGAGTGGGTAGAGAGAGTCGGTAAGGAGAAATTACAAGTGTCACAGTCAGCTATGGAGGTAATGGATATGCTTATTATCTTAATTTTATTTGTGATTGTATGCATCTATATCTGTTCCAAACTTCCCAAGTTTTAATATCTGCCAGGTTGTTGAGTACCAATTGTAACTCAATGAATCTTTTGAAAATAAATGAATAAACAAATAATCATCTGATAAGATTATAATAGAATATATTTGCTATCTAGGACTGAGAGGAAAACTTCCAGTATAGTTATTTCACTTCTATGTAGAAAAGTTCCCAGAGGAATCAATATCTATCGATCTACTTAATTTTATACATATATATATATATATATATATATATATATATATATATACACACACACACAATTTTTAAAATATATTTTTCCAGATGACCTCAAGCGCCTAAAGCATCTTTTAAAATGGTGATTGATGAATTCTCAAATTGATATTCTATAAAAGTTGGTCAATACTATTTGGACCAGGAACATTATCAACACAAATTTTACCAGACTACCCACATCATCATAGTAAATATCGAACATATTTTCATTAAATATCCAGTTTTTAAAAATGTTTATTAAACTGACAAATTTAAATTGACAATTAATAATTGTACATATTCATGGGGTACATAGTAATGTTTTTTTATAATGTATAGTGATCAGATCTGGGTAATTAGCATATGCATCACCTTGATCATTTATTATTCCTTTGTTTTGGGAAAGTGGAATATCCTCCTCTTAGCTATTTGAAACTATTACTGTTAACTATAGCCATGCTTTAGTGCTATGGAACACTAGAATGTATTCTTCCTATCTAGCTGCAATTTTATATCGTTTAACAAATCTCTTCCTCTCTCTCCCTTCTCCCTACTATTCTCAGCCTCTAATATCCTTTGTTCTACGTTTTACTTATATGAGTGCTAGAGGCCGGACGCCAACTATACATGTAACAAAACCCCCCCTCTAGAGCATTGGCTGGCTTGCCTTAAATTAATCTTTCATGCATGGTACTAGTCATAACTAAAAATGATATTTTATCTGATATAAAGAGCAAAATATTGTTTCGTACTTGTTTGCTAATATTATCTAATAAACTCGTATGTGGTAAAAAATAATGTGTGGCAAACTTTGGTTTGAGATGTGTTTTAATTATAATTTGGCAGCAAGGTTTCAGTGTAATATCACTAATCATTATCTGCCTTAATTTTTTCACTGAATACAGTGTACACAAAAAAGTCTAAGAATTGTATTTAACTCAATTTGTTCTCAGGTGATACAAGAGAATAAAAATCACTTTGTAAACATTTTAAGACATTGAAATCTTCAGCACTCTTTATTGAAATTATGCCACTTTTATTATCTCTAGTTAATATTCCCAGATAGCTATTGATTTTGAAACTTCAGATTTTAAAAATATCTATATTGAAGAGCATCAGTCTAGCAGAGTATCTTTATTATTGTTGCTGTCATATTTGAAACATTCTTAAGAATAGCAATCAAAAATGTAAAAGCAAACTTTCAAAGTAAACTTGAAAGCAGCTTCTTTCTTTTTTTATTATTATACTTCAAGTTCTGGGTTACATGTGTAGAACATGCAGTTTTATTACATAGGTATACACACGCCATGGTGGTTTGCTGCACCCATTAATCCATCACCTACATTAGGTATTTCTCCTAATGTTGTCCCTTTCCTATCCCCACATCCCTCTGACAGGCTTAACTGGAAATACCATTTGACCACAATCCTGTTACTAGGCATATACCCTAAGGATTATAAATCATGCTGCTATAAAGACACATGCACACATATATTTACTGCAGCACTATTCACAATAGCAAAGACTTGGAACCAACCCAAATGTCCATCAATGATAGACTGGATTAAGAAAATGTGGCACATATACACTATGGAATACTATGCAGCCATAAAAAAGGATGAGTTCATGTCCTTTGCAGGGACTTGGGTGAAGCTCCAAGCCATCATTCTCAGCAACTATCACAAGATCAGAAAACCAAACACCACATGTTCTCACTCATAAGTGTGAGTTGGACAATGAGAACACATGGATACAGGAAGGGGAACATCACACACTAGCTTCTTGTTAGAGTAGAGCTTTAAATTTAACTTTGGAATCTATTGTCTCTGTTCTTTGAAAAAGCCTTTGATCATTTCCATTAAGGGCATTAAGATGTAAATGATAATGGAGAATCTTAAGTAATTTAAATTATTATTATTATTTTGAGACGTAGCTTCACCCTGTTGACAGGCTGGAGTGCAGTGGCATGATCTTGGTTCACTGCAACCTCTGCCTCCCGGGTTCATGGCATTCTCCTGCCTCAGCCTCCTGAGTATCTGGGACTACAGGAACCTGCCACCATGCCCAGCTAATTTTTGTAGTTTTAGTAGAGATGGGGTTTCACCATGTTGGCCAGGATGGTCTCGATCTCTTGACTTTATGATCCACCCACCTCGGCCTCCCAAAGTGCTGGGATTACAGGTGTGAGCCACCACTCCCGGCCATCAGTTGTATTTTTTAAGCAAGTCTCTCTTCATAGATATGATTCTGGATAGAGTATATATATGTGTTCTTAAATACAGAATTATACATCCCCCACACACTTGTCATGATTGTGCATTATCATTTGTCTGTTGTTCCTTTGGTATTATTTGAATAATTACACAAAAAGGCTAGCCAATATAGAATAACAGTTTCCTCTCAACTTCTGCCCAAAGAAAATCAAGAGAAGCAAAACAAAGTTTGATGAAGTACAATGTGGATTGGACTGTTAAGTCCCATGTGTGGAGTTATTTCATACCCAATAACCCAGACTTTTGCAAATGTCATGAGATTGAAATTTGGATTATTATTTATTTTTGCAACCCTACTCCTGATGTTGAAGATGGTGTTTACTACCTCCTGACAATTATCCTGGACCAAAGCCAATCCTCTGGCAAAAGATTGGTACTTGAAGAATAGGACGACACTAGTGTGAAAGGTGAATGGTTGACTCTTTAGGCCTTAGAGAGACAGGTTCTTGACTTAAAGCAAAAGGAGGTGATGCCCAAACCCCTCCTCACTGCAAATAGGAGTGTTGTTCAGATGATTGTCTGTCCTCTACCACAATGACCCATACTCGAGGTTTAGCAATAATCTGCATAACTTTTGAAATGCTATAGAAGAGATTGAGTCTTGGAATTGTCAAGGCAGCCATAATTAATCTAACAGTTTGAAATATTTGGTTTGTAATTCACTTGTGATTTCCAAGATTTCAGTGAAGAAGATGAAGTTTCTTCTTCACTGAAAGAAAATAAGGGTCATGTCTGTGATCATCATTCAAGACCAAGTACCAAAGAAAACAGCAAATCTGGCTGAAGGAGGCTTCTTCTGAGATGGCAAGAGGCAAACTGCAGAAGAGAGGAGGGTAATTTGCAATTAGACTGATGGCAAGCCACATTTGGGATGTGAAAAAATCTCTCTGATCACTGTGTTTTGACCCTAAAAGGAAGTGTGGTCCAAAGTTTGGAACCATTATTTATATACAACTTTTGTCATTCAGTTCACTGACAAGTGTTAAAAGGCACTTTATGTTATTTACAATATCTCAGTAGACTTTGATATTAAATAAATATAGAGTATAGAAAACTGTATATTTAAAATATATAGTAGATATAATTTGATTATACCTACTGAATTGTGAATTTGGGGAGAAACTAAACTTTCTAATAATAGGAAACTAGGAAAATTATAATAGATGTATTTATTCAAGCTCTTGTAACCACTAATAAATGGTTATGAAGCCTCTATAAATACACAAGTACATGCTTATTGTAAATTGTTAAGTGAAAAAAAGATGGATATAAAATGTCATGCCATGACAAGAACAATTGTACTAGAGAAGAAAACAATCAGGAAATAATATACAGAAAGGATTGGAAGGGATGTAGTAGGGTGGTTCAATTATAATTATTTTAATTATTTTCTTCCAGAGCCCTAATTATATTAAATAGCTTTTATAATTAAGAATAAAGAAGAAATAAATTTAAAAAGAAGAAAGGCAGACTTATCTATCTAGGTAGACTGAACGCTGAGACAAGAGGCAAACACAAAAATGTAATTGAGGTACTTTGGTTGCTCAGACAAGAGAGTAAGTGGAATAAGAAGTTTTTATTCTGCCAGGTCAGCTAAATTCCATTATTTACCTAGGCGGAAAGCCAAAGCACCATAGTCCAAGATCAAAATATTTTGCGGGTTAGAAATTCATTTTTGAAAAGAGAACTTATTCAAACAAATTTGACTTCCTATGGCCAGAAATTATGCTTTCATGTTCCACAAATCTGTCAGTGTCTACAGGAAGTGCTCATCTTTCATCAGGATGAAGTTCTCTGGGTCTTTGGCTTTATGAGAGGAGTCAATTCACGGTCCTTGAGTTCTCCTGTAGTAGATAAAGGGAGGGAAAGGGCTGTTAATACTTTGTTTATTTTTTACAATTTTCGTACATTATTTTATTGACTGTTTTCCAATAGCCAACAGATAGGGCAGTGAAGTACATTAGCATGTTATTGTACAATATAATGCTAATATCAGTTTGGATTTCAACACCAAGGAAAGATATGTATCGAAAATATCTACATTGATGCTGTGATGAAAATAGAAGGCATACATCTTCAGGAGTTTTAAGCTCCTCATTTTTTTCTTTCCTTGATTTCTAGCCGTCTTCTCAATTGCTCATCACTTCTTTTTTCTTTGCTCTCTCCCTGTCGATGTTTATTCTGAGGAAAGGATCTGAGTTAAAAATAAAGTTTCTCTTGTCTTTTAAACTGTGTAAAGAATTAACTCTTCCTGGAAGATGAGCATTTCAAAAATGAGGAAAGTTTTAACTTCCAGTAAAATTTTGATTACTGTAAACAGCCCAGGTAGATTTGGGCTGGAGGGTGGATAAAAGTTATGGAGTAATAAGTAACATTATGTCATCCAGACTAGGCCTTAAATCAAACATTTTTCTGTTTTTTTTTTTTTCCTTTTGAAACTTTAATAAAAATAAAAAATGAATGCAGAAAGAACAAAATGTTGAACAATTAGTATGAATGTGAATCTCACTAAATGTTTAAATCTGGTATAGTACAAATTTTGTTCATATACTTTTATATTTTTACAACTCAAATCACTTTGATTCATATATTTGCTATAAACTATTGCCAAAAACTATCTTTGAATTTACATTTTTTGGGCTACATAATTTCTAACTGATATAGATTTACTTCCAGTTTAAGAGAAAAAGACTTATTGTTTGTGCATGATCACATCTGTCTTAAAGATTAAATCACTGCTTTCATCTAGTAACTTCTGATTTTTCATAAAATGCTGACATCTTCATTGGAAATCTTTTTCATGTCACTCATTGTTTTCGTTTTCAGAACAGTTATAAGGGATCATTCCACAGTTCAGAATGATCCTATTTTTTAAAACAAAATTCCTCTAAACCAAATTAGCTTCAGGAACTTAAAATGTACACTCCAAGACATTTCCCCTTGAAACGAAGCCAAAAACTCCGGCAAGGACCATCACACACATGGAACGAAACACAAAGACCAGCACTCACGGGCAACTTCCTCCAAGCTTCCATTCTGCTGCCTGGTGGCTTCTATTTAAAAGGAGTCTTTGAATCAACACTTTCACAGAATTTAAAACAAACCAAATACATGTACAATGCAAAATACGAAAAGGTAAATTTGTAAGTAAGAATTGCTAACACCCACAAAACTGGAGTATCTCAAAGGTCGAGTGTTCAGTGGAGGTTATAACACAAAAGGAACTGACGAAAATGTATACCTTCAGAAGAAGGAAGAAGAGATTTGTTTTTTCTTTCAGGTCACTTCTAGCTTCCTCCTCCCCACATGGATGGTGCTAGAGGGTGTATGTGCAGGAGGCAAACAAACAAAGCTAACAGAAAATATAGTTGCTCATAAGAAATACATAAATGGAAAGAGCAAGAAAGCAATAGAGTGTGATAATGTCATTTAAAATCCTGAATTCAAATTACACTTGTTTATCCTATTTTCTCTTTCCCAATCATCATAATCATCATCTATGTAGATAAAATTTATAGACAATTTACTAGGTATAAGTTACCACATTGAGGACATTCTGAGAGTATTGTGAATGCAATTTTTGTAATCTGGTAAAAAAAAAATGTTCTGCTAATTTCTTTTAACAGATGAAAAAGTAGAAAGTCAGAGAGTATAAGTCACAGATTGGGTTTCCCAGAAAGCAGACTCTAATATGGAGTTTAGCAGGCAGGGTGTTTATTAAGGGGTGCTCCCGGGATCAGCACCTGTGGGATGGAGGAAGAGGAAGCAGGGGTGGGAAGAGATAGAAGAGGAGCAGCAGTGCAGGCCTACAGACTGTCTTGCAAGAACCACTGAGAGCCCTTGGGCTATGCTGGTATTTCAAAGAGGTTCCATTGGAACACAAAATTACTTCTGTGTAGCCCACTTGATAGGTTCTTAGATGTGAGTCATCTTGGGAAGAGGGTGTGACTTGAGATGAGGCAGAATTTTTGAGCAAAGGCAAGTGGAGGCTGGGGCCTCTAGTATTCTCCAGAGTTGAAACATCAAGCCTCGCCTTGAAGAAAGATCTGGGTAGTGAATCACTGTGTACACCACAATAAACAACTAATTCAGGATGTCGTAAGAGGAGCAGACGTCTTAGCAGTCTGAGTATAAATATTGACCTAAAAATTTAGTACACATGGACGTAAAGATGGGAACAATGGGGACTAGAAGGAGGAGGAGGGAGGAAACTGGGTGAAGGTTGAAAAACAATGTATTGGGTACTATGCTCACTATCTGGGTGACAGCATCATTTCTAACCAAAACCTCAGCATCATGCAATATACGATGTAACAGACCTGTACATGTACACCCTGAACCTAAAACAAAAGTTGAAATAAAATTAAATAGGCCTGGTGCAGTGGCTCACACCTATAATCCTAGCACTTTGGGAGGCTGAGAAGGATGGGTTGCTTGAGGTAGGAGTTCTAGACCAGCCTGGCCAACATTGTAAAATCCTGTTTCTATTAAAAATACAAAGAAATTAGCTGGGTTGGTGGTGGGCACCTGTAATCCCAGTATTTTGGGAGGCTGAAAAGGATGGATTGCTTGAGGTAGAAGTTCGAGACCAGCCTGGCCAATGTTGTAGAATCCTGTTTCTATTAAAAATACAAAGAAATTAGCTGGGTTGACGGTGGGCACCTGTAATCCCAGCTACTTGGGAGGCTGAGGCTGGAGAATTTCTTGAACCAGGGAGGCAGAGGTTGCAGTGAGCTGAGATCATGCCACCGCACTCCGGCCTGGGCAACAGAATATGACTCAGTCTCAAAAAATTAAATTAAATTAAAAAATAAATAAAATCTGATCTCAACCATTAACATTCTATCGCCTCCTTTCAGGCTAATCAGAATCATGTTCTCACACTTGGAGCACAAAGAGTACTGGATAACATGATATTATCCTAGGAGCGCAAAGAGTACTGGATAACATGATATTATCCTAGTCCTTTTTTTTTAGCTTTCCTTACTGGCTTTACTGGCACTTGTGTTACAAATTCTTCTAAAAGTTATGTATATGCTTTTTGTGTAAGGAAATGTAATTTGGATAGCTTTGTTAAAGGAATAAACCCCCTCTAACTTCAGTACAGGTATTGATTTTTAGAAACGGCGTTCCTGTCTTTCAGAATGAATCGAGATTTTAAAGAATATCTCAGAACCATCACCATTTTCTTTAGAACACATTTCTCAACATGTAATTGCACAGTTGTTCGTTAGATTATTTGGAAATGTTTTACAATGATTTACTGAATGGATGAGTGAATGAATGATTTTTTAAAGAACTGATGCTATTTTCATACATTATTTACCATTATAATTCAGCCAAGGAGAGTAAAACGTTTGGGCCTTTTGGTATAAGGGTAAAATATGGCAGTTTTACTTTCAGCTACTATTTCTCAATCACATCTTTAAATTTGAGGTCACAATTTAAACCCTATGTAGCAGAAGGATGATGTGTTAGCTGAAGAGAATTGAATACTTATTTTTTAAAAAGAAATTGAAACAATCTTTTTTTATTAAGCAAACTAAAATACATCCTATAACAATTAGCATTTGAAAATAATATGGAGAGTTTGCTGTACCTGAAGGGAAGATTGGTAAAATAAGGATATGTGGATTAGATTGAAAATAAAATTCAATTCTTCCTGGTTTCACAGACACTGTATTTTTAGTTAACAAGTTTTAACAAAGTTGGTTGCTTGTTATGCCATTTATGTTTATATCTAGAATTACTCAAAGCGTATGGAATACACAAGACAGGTTTATATACCTATAAAAACAACAACATATTCTTGCTAAAATCTTAATGGTTTAATGAGGGGAAAGTGGTTTCAAACTATTGATTTTTAGACATAACTATCTCAATCATTTGGGTTTCAGTTAAGTGTCAGGAAACATAATAGAAAAAAAGTGAAATAAGAGTAATTACTAAAGCAGAGCTGGTGCTGGTCGATTTTTTTTTTTAAGTAGTTGCATCGCACACTGCAACTACAGTTGACGATTTGATCTCCAGAGGAATACATAGATACAGACGGCTTTATAAGGTCAATGCGGCAAGAAAGGTATAAACCTGTAAAAGGTTGGTACCATCAAAGCAAAACCAAAAGTTGAGAAAGTACAAACTGAGGTGAAAGTGAAAAAGAAGAAGCTCAAAAGTTAACAATGTAAGAGCAGGGATTAAAGAAGAGAAGAGAAAGAAATCAGAAGATAATATTTTTAAAAACAACAACTTTGTCTGATATGAGTATAGTCACCCCTGCTCTCTTTTGATTTTCATTTGTCTTGCAGGTCATTTCCATTTCTTCACTTTCAATCTATGCATATTCTTACTAGTAAAGTGATTATTTGATAAGCAGTATATATAGTAGGGTCTTTTTATTCAGCCAGTTTTTTTTTTTTTTGATTGGATAATTTAATCAATTTGCATTCAAGGTAATTATGATATGTAAGCATTTTCTATTGCCATTTTATAATTTGCTTTCTGATTGATTTGCAGATGTTTTGCTTCTTTCTTCCTTTCTTGCAGTTTTCCTTTGTGGTGTGACATTCTTCCGCAGGAGTATGCTTTGAATCCTTTCTTTTTCATGGTTGTATAACTGTTATAGGTCTTTGCTTTGTCATTATCATCAGGCTTACATAAAACCTAGTATACTTAATAACAGGTTATGCTAATCAACTTGATTTAATAATTCCACATTATATACCTATAATGAATTATACTCCACAAATGTATACGATTATGATTTGTCAGTTAAATAATATTAATTTCTAAAATGAAAAAACTAAGACTCGTAAGAATGTACCAGGTAACCATTTTACCTATAAGCGTATCATTTGCTAAGAGAAGTTAACTTTTTATAAGTGCAAATGGCACACAGCACACTAGTTAACAACAACAAAATAGTATTTATTTTAATATAAAAGAGTCATTGTGGAGCATGTTTAAGTTGCCTGAGCCAGAGAGGTAAACTTCTCACTTTCTAAAGCTTAGTCCCTTTGCTTGCCAAGAGTAGATATTTTTGTCAACTGATCAGTTTAAAATTACCTGGATTAAGCTTAAAATTTACTCAAACCAACTAAGCTAACTCACTTGGAGGCAGAGAACAGGATAAGAAAAAGAAATAGTTTTCTATAGTAGGTTTTTGTCTGCAGACTCGTATATTTCTTTAGATTAGAAGAATCATTTTCTTCCTTATTTCCTACCCTTATTGCCTAGCCTCATAATTTGCTCATTGTGGTGAAGGAAATTTAACAAATGTATTTTACATTCTTCAAGTGTTAGACACTTGATGACAGCTGCTAAGCTATGTTCATTTTGTGAAAGTCCATCTGTCAACCTTAAGGGATCACTTGGTTTAGCAAGTCAGAGAAGTAATCTTTTCAGTAAAAAAGTTACTTTATTGTTTATATTGAGTTTTCCATAAATTAGAATAAATACAGAGTTATATATTAGCTAGTATACAGTTTTATACAGAGTTATATATTAGCTAGTATACATTTTTAAAAATAAATTTCTAGTATTCATTAATTCACATTAAGGAACAGTAAAATACAACAGAAAGATTTAGAGGCAATTGAATATTTTTGCCAATTACTCTTTCCTGATGTAACCCGTAATACTGAATTAATTATGTTTACTCATCCTTTCCTAAGGTTGAAAGAAAAAAATGATTTCTGTCTAGATATCTATTCTTTTCCAGAAAATATTTACTAAGACTTATTTGAGTCAAAGCGATAGTCCATTATGTTATCTCCTAAGCAGATGTAGGAGTAATTTTATACTTCTATTCTTTGATATACAATCTGAATTTAAAACAAACAAACCAAACAAGCAAACAAACAAAAAATCTCCCCAAGTACATTGATAGAATATATATACTGTAGTTTTTATTTTAGCTTTAGTAGGCAGTTTATACTCTAGGATCAGAATAATTTTTAATACCATTTCTTTTATGTTTCAAAGGGAATTTTACCCATATCATATGAGTAACCCCTCAGCATATAAATCAAATAGCTCTATGTGCCATTGAATGCCTTGATCTCTTTGTGGCATTTGTGATTTCCTAATCTCTTTTATTACCTGTCGTAGAATTATTCAAAGTTATTTTTTCTTAATGACATCTGTAACCTGGCTCATTCTCTCTGCCTTATGCACTTAACAGAATTGTTTCTCAGATATCTGCCCTAAGACTTGACTCTTTATCATCAGAACTCTCACCCATTGAAATCTCATACAGCTTGTGATGTTGACGATATCCTTACAAGTCCAAATATTACACCTCAACTATGGCCTCTCTCTCGAAGTCTCTAGCCAATACATAAAGGTCTTCACTGAAAACCATTTTGAACCTTACCAACAACTCAAATTAACTCATCTAGCACTGAATCAGCTTTATCCCAACCTTATTTTTGTCAATGCTCTGTACTTACATTAATAGATTATTTTCTTATGTTATTTTTCATATTGTGTTTTTAGTATTTTCACATATGAGAAATATGTATAGGTATATATAGCTTAATCTCTAACCTCCAATTAAAAAAAAATCTCTTATCACCTTAAATTGTAGCTCCATGTTGTACAGAACTGAGGTACTGGTGGAGAGAGAGAGTAATAGGAGGCACTGTCTTGATTTAAATCGGCAGCTACAGACCATCTCTGTCAGGAAATCAAGTAATAGATCTGAAGGTGAGATAAACTAGTAAATGACGATTGGAAGCAGTATGTGCTTGCTTCAGGGGAAGTTTTGGAGACTTCACAGAAAAGAAGAGATATTTGAACATTGGAAGAGAGATTGAATGTTTGAACAAAGGAAAAATAAATATTTGATATCTTTGTATTATAATAAATTGCACAAAGGATTTCACAATTATTTATGCATTTTTAGAACAGTAAATATAATTAAAATGACTTTATTATACTTTAAGTTCTGGGATACATATGTAGAACGTTCAGGTTTGTTACATAGGTATACATGTGCCACAGTGGTTTGGCTGCACCCATCAACCCGTCATCTCCATTAGGTATTTCTCCTGATGTTACCCCTCCCCTAGCCTCCCACCCCCCAATACGTCCCAGTGTGTGATGTTCTCCTCCCTGTGTACATGTGTTCTCATTGTTCAGCTCCCACTTATGAGGGAGAACATGCGGTGTTTGGTTTTCTGTTTCTGTGTTTGCTGAGAATGATGGTTTCCAGCTTCATCCATGTCCCTGCAAAGGACATGAACTCATCCTTTTGTATGGCTGCATAGTATTCCATGGTGGATACATGCCACATTTTCTTTATCCAGTGTATCATTGATGGGCATTTGGTTTGGTTGAAAGTCTTTGCTATCGTGAATAGTGCTGCAATAAACACACGTGTGCACGTGTCTTTATTGTAGAATGATTTATAATCCTTTGGGTATATACTCAGTAATGGGATTGCTGGGTCAAGTGGTATTTCTGGTTCTAGATCCTTGAGGAATGCCACACTGTCTTCCACAATGGTTGAACTAATTTACACTCCAACCAACAGTGTAAAAGCCTTCCTATTTCTCCACATCCTCTCCAGCATCTGTTGTTTCCTGACTTTTTAATGATCATCATTCTAACTGATGTGAGATGGTATCTGATTGTCATTTTGATTTGCATTTCTCTAATGAACAGGGATGATGAGCCTTTTTTCATATGTTTATTGGCCACATAAATGTCTTATTTTGAGAAGTGGCTGTTCATATCCTTTGCTCACTTTTTGATGGGGTTTTTTTTTTCTTGTAAATTTAAGTTCCTTGTAGATTCTGGATATTAGCCGTTTGTCAGATGAGTAGATTGTAAAAATTTTCTCCCATTCTGTAGGTTGACTGTTCACTCTGATGATAGTTTCTTTAGCTGTGCAGAAGCTCTTTAGTTTAAGTAGATCCCTTTTGTCAGTTTTGGCTTTTGTTGCCATTGCTTTTGGTGTTTTCATCATGAAGTCTTTGCCCATGCCTATGTCCTGAATGGTATTGTCTAGGTTTTCTTCTAGGGTTTTTATGGTTTTAAGTCTTACATTTAAGTCTTTAATCCATCTTGAGTTAGTTTTTTTATAAAGTGTAAGGAAGGGGTCCAGTTTGTTTTCTGCATATGGCTAGCCAATTTTCCCAACACCATTTATTAAATAGGAAATCCTTTTCCCATTGCTTGTTTTTGTCAGGTTTGTCAAAGATCAGATGGTTGTAGATGTGTGGTGTTATTTCTGAGACCTCTGTTCTGTTCCATTGATCTATATATCTGTTTTGGTGCCAGTACCTTGCTGTTTGGGTTAGTGTAGACTTGTAGTATAGTTTGAAGTCAGGTAACATGATTACTCCAGCTTTGTTCTTTTTGCTTAGGATTGTCCTGGCCATACGAGCTCTTTTTTGGTTCCATATGAAATTTAAAGTCTTTTTTTTTTTTTTTTCCTAATTCTGTGAAGAAAGTCAATGGTAGCTTGATGTGGACAGCATTGAATCTAAATTACTTTGGGCAGCATGGCCATTTTCACAATATTGATTCTTTCTATCTGTGAACATGGAAAGCTTTTCTATTTGTTTGTGTCCTCTCTTTTCCTTGAGCAGTGGTTTGTAGTTCTCCTTGAAGAGGTCCTTCATATCCCTCGTAAGTTGGATTCCTAGGTATTTTATTCTCTTTGGAGCAATTGTGAATGGGAGTTCACTCATGATTTGACTTTCTGTTTGTCTATTGTTGATGCTTGTGATTTTTGCACCTTGATTTTGTATCCTGAGACTTTGCTGAAGTTTCTTATGAGCTTAAGGAGATTTGGGGGTGAGATGATGGGGTTTTCTATATATACAATCATGTCTTCTGCAAACAGACAATTTTACTTCCTCTCTTCCTATTTGAATAGGCTTTATTTCTCTTGCCTGATTACTCTGGCCAGAACTTCCAATACTATGTTGAATAGGAGTGGTGAGAGGGGGCATCCTTGTCTTGTGCCAGTTTTCAAAGGGAATGCTTCCAGCTTTTGCCCATTCAGATGGATATGGGCTGTGGGTTTGTCATAAATAGGTATTATTTTGAGATGCATTCCATCAATCCCTAGTTTATTGAGTTTTTTTAGCATGAAGTGCTGTTG